>NC_140340.1:15490061-15661061 GCF_963514085.1 Chelon labrosus
GAAAGAAGCCATTGTCCTGATTCAGAAGGAGCCAATTGACGACATGGTAGATAAACGCAAGTGAATGCCTTCTTTCTACCCTTCCGACTGTCAGGGCTAAATATATAAAAAATAAATAAATAAACCATGATAAAATCCTGCATCAGTGTGTATTTAAAAAAAAAAAAAAACCTTCTGACATCAGATAAGCCTTCAGACTCTCTGCTCTGTTACTCAAACTGGACCGGATCATTTTTCATTTTCTCACAGGTTCCTGAAGCGACGCGCCTCCTCCTCCGACGAGGTCCCCTGAAAATTCAGGTGCTGTTTTCTGTCTGGATTCATTCCTGCCGCTTTTTATAGAGCATATTTATCAAAAAAAAAAAAAAAAAGTGAGGCTAAGAATGTGAGTCTACCACTGTGGCTTCAAGCATTCTGTCATGAGCGAAGTCGTGAGGTGTTATGGCTGCTTAATGTGAAGTGTACAACTGCATAAAATGATTGATAGATGGGGTACACTCAAGTAAAACATAGCCTGCTATTCCAGGTAGCATATGTAGTACATGTTTTAGTTTGGCAGAATTCCATTGTACACCTATCAGCCACAACATTAAAACCACCTTCCTAATATTGTGTAGGTCTCCGTTGTGCTCCAAAGTAGTTGTGACTCATCAGAGAATGGACCTGGGCCTTCTGAAGGTGTCCTGTGGTGTCTGGTAACAGAATGTTGTTAGTGGGGGCCTTTGGGTCCTATGGGTTGAGGGGAGGGGCCTCTGTGGGTGCATCCTGCTGGGGATGGCCGCTGCCATCAAAGAGTGTCATTGCTATGGGGTGGGGGTGCCTGGTCTGGTCTAGGTGGGTGCTACATGTCTAAGTAACATCCACATGAATGCCAGGTCCAAAAGTTTCCCAACAGAACACTGAATTGTCACAAGACGCTCAGTGATATTTACCTGCTTCCTCCGATGCAGTCCACTGAAAACGCAGGGCTGTTTTCTTTCTGGATTAATTCCTACCGCTTTTCATAGAGCATATTTATCAAAAAAAGTGAGCCGAAGAATGTGCTTTCATGCGAGACTACCACCGTAGCTTCAAGCATTCTGTGATGAACGAAGTCATGAGGCGTTATGGTTGCTTAATGTAAAGTGTACTATTGCATAAAATGATAGATAGATGGGGTACTCGTAATGATTTTTCTCTAAAAATCTACCAAAGTAAAAATTTGCTTGTATTAAAGCTATTCCAAGAAGCACTTCAGCCTGTACTATGCATGGTAAATGTTTCTGGCAGAATTCCATAGTATTTGTGAGGATATTTGTCAAATCCCATGGCTGTATTTTGTCTTAATAAAATAAATAAATTTGCATCTGTTCCACGCAGCAGTGGAGACTTGGAGGAAAAGTGACAGCTGCGTTTTGAAATGTCATGAGTGAGAAATCTCAACTGCGATTAATTATGGAGTCAATAAGCCACTGACAATCAAAATATAAATACTTGTGTATAAATACTGCAGAGCACTTTAGGTCAGGCAGGTGCTCGTCTTCCGATTAAGTACACATTGTGAATGTGGATGACTTGCCTGTCAGTTTTTAACCTTTTCAAATCAATATACTGATGCACGGTGACAAACGGGCCTGACAGTGAATTTCTCAGGGAAAGGTTAAAAGAGTATTTAAACGAAGCAACGACGTACGAAGCGCAGCGGTAGAGCCATTTCGCTGGTAAATGGACTTCTACAGGCATCCATTACTTTACTTTTTCCATCAGCCACGTTTTAAAACAGAGACCCAAGCAGGTGGAAAAATCATTTATTCACCCAAGTGTTTTATCCTTTGCAGTCTCTTGCTTGTTTTGCTCTTCATTAAAAGAAGCTCGGGCGTTCCTTCCCCAGCACATGGAAGGAACAGCGTGCTCCTGATAGATCTCTGATGGGTATCAAATAAAACAGAATTGGATTGGATGTGCCGCATCAAAAAAGGCACCATGAAACCAAAGCAATCAATCTGGCTGAATGATTTCCGCGTATGGGAGGCTGAATTGCAAGTCAAACTTTGTTACAGCTGTGATGAGGAACATTTAAAACCGTTAGCACAAGCGCAACCGCAGGACAAAGCTAGTTTTTAATCATACAGGGCCGGCTATTCTCGGGCTGACAGGTGTTTGTGAGCTCACACCGTAATTTGTCATTTTATTTATTTCATGAGGATTGATCACCTATATGAGGGTATCTGAAAATACCCTGAAAACCCATAAAATGACCGTTGTTACTGGTCATCAATCAACACAGACAGGCGCACATGCACACACGCAAGTACTTCTGTCTTTGTGAGGACCTAATCCTAACCTTAACCATCTCAACTAAACGCCTAACTGTAACCGGAACCCCAAAACCAATTCTTAACCCTCAATCAGCCCTTTGAAGGTGTGTCAGAAAGTGGGGATGAGCCAGAAATTAACACATCTGGTTAATTATGGGTGGGTCTGAGATCCTCTCAAAACAAAACAAAAACAGCTGGATAACAGAAACAGAGCAGGGGAGAAAGCTGCACAACAGGTGCGTTAGCAGAAGATGAAGGGTTACTGCAGGCTGCCAGTGATTCGCTAATAATGGAAAACAGTCGTTTCCTGAGGAAATAATGGATCATCCCTTCACGTCGGTAAAGGATTAACTACGACACATTTGTATCTTCAAATTTGCTAAGCAGCTCAATCCTGATTGCTTTTTGTAACAGACACAATTGCGGTGACAGCGCAGGTGAACCGAGGATCTCTTTGCACGATGTTTACATGATCTAAGTTGGATCTGAATGGCTCTGATAGATGCTTTTAGAATCAGCACTGGATAATCCCACTGTACATAATCAAGAGCAGAATTTGGAGAATGCCAGTCCACTCTGTCAGCCACTCAAACAATCAGCTAAACACAAACACAGTGAACAAGCGTCATTTTAAAATCATGAAAATATCTAAAACTCAAATTTGACAGTAAGATTTCTTTCGGACTTTATCTAATTTTTATTTTTTTTGACATCATGTCTTATTTTAGCTTCTTACTGTATCCTATATTGTAAAATTAATTCATGAAACTCTATTCTGTACCCAGTATTTTTTAAAGACACTGTCATGTAATGTAGTGACACTCTCTTTAGAAGCTTTCCTTTATATTTGTAGGGAATGCCAATCTTTTGGATGGGTACGGTGCTGCTAAAGGCTTTAGCAGTAGGTAAATGCTGAGCCTAAATCAAACATTAAATATGTCTTGCTGCTGCTGTCACTGCAGGTTAAAGCTAACCTCAATCCTTGATCAAGACATTGCTGTTTTTAGATTTATAAGAAGGGGATTGCCCTTAAATAGGGAGTTCTGGGATCTGCTGAATTAAATCACATTGAGGGTTTCACCAAATAAACCAGAACTTAAAGGTTAGCCCTTTTCAGCCGTAGACCACGGCAGTGTTGATGGTATTTTCTCCAGACACATCTTTTTTAAATTTAGTCAGAAACGGCCGCAAAACCACAAGGCCAAAATGAACAGCCCTGGGCTCTATGGAGAAGAGGCACTTTGCAATACAACAAATCTCCTTATCCTTACCACCAGGCCAGGAAGAGATCTGAGATCTGAAAACATGCAGCAAAAATTGACTTTCAAATAAATAAAAGTAAATAACGCAACACTCCCTCAACACTTGCAGACATATCTAATACAGTAGGCTATTATAGTTTCTAGTGTAACTGTAACACACTGTAACACGAAAACTATGCAACAGACACACTAAACACAGTCATATTTGCTAAAAGAAATATCAAGACTGTTTGAGGGCTGCACATTTTAAACTCAGACATTTTATACCTTTTCCTTTGCCCCGGGGTTAACTACAACAAATAAGTCACATAAAACACTGCTGAAAGCTGTTGCCTCCTTTTGAACGGGAGTAAAATTAAACATTACTTCATACATTTCCCTGCAGTGTTCACAGGTCAAACACCTCCCTGCAGCGCCGCCGTCGTCTTGTTTGCTGCTCCCTTTTCACATCTCGGGGCACATTTACGACCCTCTCTTTCCCCCTCATCAGTGCAGAGCCAGCCCCGAAACCAATCTGCTCTACTAAATCTCAAGAAAGTGAGTGTGAAAAATGGCCGACTTGACCATCTATCCACGGGGACTGCAAGGGTACGCAACCTGCTGTATTGATATTCACACGCAATCTCACCTTTCTGTCTTCTGCTGAAGGGAAGCAGGAGGCCGGGGCGATAACAACGGAAACAACAGGCGGAGGGACGAAAGATGGGGGGAGATGGGATTAAACAGCAGGAAAAGAAACAACCCAAAGTCTGTTATTACACACACAGACGTGTGAGGGATGTGGGATATTAGTTCGCGTGACCTGCTGCCACTGGAAAGAAAGCGCCATCCATCGTGACCCGTGTGTGCTCCTGTTTAAATTAGAGGCGGGTCTATCTCCACATGGGAGAGTTAACACCAAGGGCAAAGTAACCTGACACAGAGGCCTGACGAAAATGACCTCAGCAATAGTGAGTTTATTCAAAAAGGGCAAATAAAGCAGGTTCAGTGTCGGCTAGAGGTTGATGTATGAGAGACTAACAGCTGGAATAGCTGGAAATTAAAACAGTGAATAGGGCCATTTTTTTTTTTATTTACACAAGGGAAAGTCTCTTAGCATCCACCGTCCTTTTCATCTCCCTGCTTAATATTCATAGCCCTATAGCGTACATGCGCTGCCCAGTAACGCCACTCTTTGTCCTCTGGTTTGCAGTTAGAGTGAGTTTAATAAAAGAGTGTGGCCTTTATTGAGCATTACACTCCTATAACATTACTTGCCCGGACTGACACTGCCCCAAGTGATATTATTTCAGGCTTTGCACGGCTCTGTGTAGTGTTTTCACATATGCAGTTGCTCTGTCAAAGAAAAACAGACTCTGGTGCGTAACATCTGCCAAGTTTCCCCTTTAACATCAATCATCGCTTGGCTAAACCCATTTTACCTTAAAATAAGAGCTTCAGTTTGATGGTACACTGACATGTAATAAAGAGAATCGTGCGTCTTTTATTCCCACTTCACGCAGTGAATGCTTGTTCTGGCAAGATGTAACTTGGGTCAATGAGTCACACAACACATAGTGCAGATCTTCAGCTAGCTATAAGAAGAGACTGGCTTTCTATTATCAGTACGGACATCATGGCAGACAGAGGCAGAGAGCGAAAGGGGAGGTTTACGAAGGAAGAGAGTGACGGAACAAGAGTCCAGATCTGAGACTGGTTTCTGGTCATTGGTGAGAGCCTCACGAAATAAAACGGCAACTGCAAAACAGACACCAATCTGGCCTTTGTGCTGTTGAAGTAAATAATTTTAGGTCATGTGTGTCATGTTGTTGCAAGATGTTTTGCTGCATTAGCAAAGCTGGTGACTCACTAGTTTTTACTCATAAGCCAAGGCAGACCATTTTGACATGAAGTTTCCTCTACTACCATGCATTGAAGTGGCATTACTGTTAAGAGAGTGATTGTTGTCTTTCAGATATTGTACAAGGGGGAAATAAGAGTCATCACAGATGTTTTCTTAAGCATAATGTACAAATTTGGCAAGTTTTTCTAAGCACAGGGAAGGATCTCCAACAGCACAACAGCTGTCTCTCTGCATGAACAACACAGTAGCATCTCCATCGCTGATCATCTTTGATACTGATGTCTCATTTGTAGCAATCCTGAAACTGAATTCCCAAATGACTTCACAGTTAAAGATAAAATTATGCAAAGTTACGCTGCAGTGCCAGCAATCAGGGAGAGTGGAAGTATATGTGTAGAAATACGTGCATGCAAAATATGCACGAGTTTTGGGCGTACACACAAAGTTTATACATCTGGATCCTGGTGAAGAATGAGTAGCATTACTCAAAACTTTTTTTTCCACATATTTGGCACTCGTTCAAGCAAGTCTCAATGGCAAAAGCAAAAGATTCGGGATAAGAATACAAAAACTTAATCTATAAAAGGTCCAGTGTCTGGTAATCAATCACTAAGTTAGCGCCACAACTTTAAATGAGTATAGTGCTGCATACATTCCAAGTTTCTCCTCCTCCTTGATGGATTATAACTCTGCTCTTTGCCTTTGGTTTGTCAAGGCTGCACAGGCGTCTTGGTAGGGTTTTTCCCCTATGCTGTTTGATGGTTTCATTGACAATTTCAGCGACACAATCATCAGAAGTAATGAAGCATAGTGTCCTGAAGATGTGACAGGAAATTCATGTTTGTCTTTCGCTCTGCTGCAGATATGTAGCGGTGTTTGCAGCTCGTAGAGGAGCTCGGGCAAGAAAGATCCTTCAGTGAGCAAGACAACAGGACTGTGTCAACTTGTATTCATCGTGATTAAAAAAAAAAAAACTACACAGAAAGAGCTGTAAGCCCGCTAAACAGACAATAACAGATATGTGCCGGATTCACTTGTGAACACATTTGTGAAACACAGAATTCACTGGCTTTGTTCCAAGTCTCTGTCTTCCTCATACGACGGTACGACTGCAGTGAATGGTGGGCATACTTATCAGGGATGAATAACTAAAATGTCAGCATGTTTGAAATGTTTCAAATGATGAAATACTGGGTAAAGACCAACTGAATGTTTGCAAAGACTCTGCAAGTATTTTAATTAGGGACCAATGCATTTGAATACAAATACTTAAGATCCTTTCTACAAAAACTTATTCACCTTGTTTGATGAATCAGAACCATTGTCAGTGGTCTCTTTTGTACTGTGGCATTCCTTTCAAATACATCCTGCAGCATCAACCTCATAAGAATTACCCAGCTTATTTGGCTTAATTGTTGGGGCCTTGATATTATGGGTCGATACAATATTTTTAGTGCGAAGGCTTTTGGTGGAAAAATTGTGTCTGTGGGAAACAAAGTAAAGGATGAATCCTTCAATAACTGCACCATACAACTAGAAAACATCATTTCAGGAATGAGTTCTGGAGGCCGTCGATCATACGTAGATGGTGCATACTCAAACCTGTGTACACTCAGGTCACCTTTCCACCTTTATGTGTCCCTTCCGTTAGGACACGCTCCCTTAAAAATATTATGGACTACCTTCTAATTGATGTTCACTGTGAACTTTCCAACATGGCATCTGGTGAGTCTAATATTGGACAAGAGGAGTCATAATTGCTGGCAATGATTTAACTCACAACCAATTAGTTTCTCATCTCTGCTTGAGTTCTGCTTCTCTTCCTCCTGGCCTTAATCACCGCTGCCAGGGGTGTATCCAGTGGAAGGAGCCATAGTTCTTGATCAATGGCACTTGAATTTCCTCCAACACGATGTGATGGAATGCCACACAATTAGCAGTGGATCTGGGGAACTTGCCTCCTGTGTCGTATCAGGGACGAGGAAATGAAAATGTGGCAATTAATAAGCAGTAAGAAGGGCTGTCCTGTCATTCCCTCCCTAACGGACCAATCTGGCAATTCTGTGACTGAGCTCCTTCACCGAAGCTATTACAAATTCTGCACTGACTGTACATGAACCAGAATAAATTGATGTAATATCAAAGGACAGCTGGATATGACATACAAAACCACGTCCTCGCAAATGACTATCATACGCAAGAAGTCTGCAATTTGCAATCACATTAGTAAGGAAATGAGAGGCCAGTCAGAAAGATTACTGAACAAATTTGCAAAACAGTATTAGGTGCAGGACGAGGTGTGACACAGGATCAAACAACTCTGTCAATGCGTCTCAAATTGCATACTTCCATTAGTACAACTCTGTGTAGTGCAGTACTTACTTACATAGTGTATGAATTTTTGACAATGTAGTGTTGAAATGTACATGCACCAAACATGACATGATTCACCGGGACAATGCTAGCCAAACAGACTTCTAAATTAACCACTAAATATACTAATGGCTTTTATCCAGCACTAGGTGGTGGTAATTTGTGGAACAGTAACACTTTGTGTAGATAAGTGTAATTTGAAATTAGTTTTGTGCAGCTGCAATAATCATTTTCACAGTATCAAGAATTATTATGGAAAATGTGCATTAAGTACTAACTTTAGTTCAGTTAAACAATAATATTTGGGTTATGAAAAAAAGGAAAAGAAAAAGACTGCCTTCAGACTTTTCATTTACAATCCCAGAATGTGCGCTAAAGAAAAATAAAAAATAAACGGACTATAGCTCTGTACCTTAAGCAAAATGCTAGGCTACGAGGCTACAAGGCTACGAGCTACATGCTAACAAAAAAACAATATATATGAGGTTGAACTTTTTCCCCCTCGTCAGTTTTTCAGGCAACTGGTCATAAAATATGTACAATCAAATAGAATGAACATAGGACAAACAAAAATATTCAGGTTTTGCTGAAATCATCATCCTAAGGGTTAGGCACCCAATAGTAGCGTAGACATTTCACAAAGATAATGTTTTAATTTCATGGCGTCTTAAATGAAAGGTCAGGAGATCGGAAAATTTATCACAGCTGACAGTTAGCTGCATTGGTTAAAAAACTATATATATACAAAAGCCTCTATGTAGGCAGATTATTACTGGAACAATATGTATTTGCAGGAAAACAATACATAATATACAACACTAAACAAGTAAGGTCTACTAGAGACAGATGACTATGGATGTACCAGTTAATCAGTAAGGAGTTTAGTAGGGTTGGTGTTCCATGTTGACAGCAGCTGGGAGTTTAGCACCTCAAGGTCAAATATGTAGTACCTCTCAAGTGAAGGAAGTGGACAACTCACTTCCTTCTTCTAAGCTACTGTCTAAGTTGCAATACTCCTAACATAAATGTTGTGATGTGACTTTGTTGTGGCCTTTCTTTTCCAACTCCTGCCAGACAGCTGCGTAACAACAAGATTGGCACAGCACAGGCAACTTAAAGAGCAAGGAAAGTACTGGCAGGAAAACCTTGTCACACATGAGGGACCTGTTATCCGCCCAGATGCTCAACCAGATGCAGATGATCACTAGTAAGTGTGCTGAGTGGCTTACTGGATTACAGCCACCTTCTGGACAAGGCTCTCCAAACAGCTGTTGAGTGCATTTCATCTTCAAAACACAGAATTCATAATAAAAGTGGCAATCTCAGAGATTGTCACATAAAAATGTCTGTTAAGTTGCTGCGCATCACTGAATGGGGTAACACTGAGGTCCACTGATGAGAGTATTGTAATATTTATGCATATCCATCACTATAAACTTGGGGTCTGCAGCAACATTAATGGAAAAATGCTAATGTAATCTCTATAAACAGTTATCTGAATATGAATGCAGAACGCTAAATCATCATGAGACAATTGCAAATGGGTTCTAAAATTACTGCTAATGGAAACTAAACATTTCCTACTGTGGCAGCTTCACATTAAAAGCATTTATCTGCCAAAACACAAGTTGACTTCTGTTATGAAGCAGTCACAGGAAGGGTGCAGAGTGTTCTGTCAGTGAGCTCAGCGCTCACTGCTATTCTTTTTCAAACACGTGCCTATGAAACAAGACACCTTCTATTTTTGACAGCAGATCATTTTGAAATATTACTGGGAGAACTGGAAAAAGAAGCCGCCACAGTGATCTATTAGATGCAGAGCTGCACACCGCTAACGTCTAATCAGCTATTTACACTGTGACCCTCTCTTCACAAACTCACGCTGTATGCAGCACAAAATCAGATCACAGTTGCTCGCAGACTGATAGAAAAAGGCCAATTATCACTTGACTTCTTTATTAAAAGATTTAAATGAAACCACATTTACTGTATCGACCAGTAATTACATGTGGTGGCAGATCAACCTCACTGGCACTTCAAGATTGCCACTTTAAGCTAACACTGCAACAAACCTAAAAGTAGAATAAGAAAAAGAGGGCTGTGACGTTTCTTGTTTGTGTGTCTGAAAAGTAAATCGTTTAAGCTGTAGGACAGAAAAAGAGCAAAAACACAGCAAGAATATACACCACAGTATACACAGTAAAAAACCTGCTGTATGTACACTTATACGCAGTGTGTAGGTGAGCAGCACAGTATGCAGTACCGCAAATGCAATGTCAAGGATAAGAGAATATGATGATAGTTCAATCTGCAGAGCTGGAATGCGTGACATGCTGCAGCACTATGAAAGAGGAGCCTAATATCAGTCTATCTGTGTGGAGTGAAAAACAAGTTTAACTGCTGAGATGTAGAGGTGGCGCGTGGTTGCACAGAGAAGACATCTGGTTTTGATCAACATCACATCAAGGCTTACTGCAGAAGTGTACACTAGCATCAGTATTATTGATTACTTAAATGAGGGTCTGCACATCTCATTTTCCTTCTGGTTGATGCTCTGGTGAGGCATTGCCACTTGCATTAGCTTTTCTACTCTGCAGTCACACACCTCCATTTAAACGCCTTCCCATGTGTCCACCTGTACTTGCGGTATATCCCTTCTCAGGTTCAACCTCCAATCAGGACTCTCTCCATCTGGCTCTATTAGAGAGCGTGAGATGAGAACAGAAATGAAAAAGCTTTCTTTGGGATCTTTTTAAAAAGCCTCCTAAGTAGGTTACACGAAAAAGTAGGCTGCCGGAGAGGCTCGAGAGACCAAAGGAGCTACTGTTGTATCACTCAAGAGGAGTGGCATCCCACTTCAGGAGTCCACATAAAGAGATGGAGGATGTGGAAGGAGGGATGTGGTATTTGTGATGCAGCAGGTTGAATATAATTGGCCTCAAATGTGTCCTGGAGCACAGGGATCAGTCAGGGTGAGGTGATGGTGAAGGCAGTGCCTTAATCGAGTCATTTCTGGACTTCACCCATGTGGACAAAGTAATGAAACTTAGAGCACCTCCAACAATCACAATCACTTACCAGAGATTAAAATATATTTATTAGCAGGGTAACAGCCTTGAAACTATTTCAGCTATCTTATTCAATTGCTTGGTAAAAGTGACTTTAGTATTCTAGCGAATAGGTGACGCCATTGTGTATAAATGGTCACCCGCCCAGATGAAGCCGCCTGTGTGTTCTGTATTTGTCAAGGCCCTTCATCTTTAAATTTACCACATTTCTTTGTCACTGTGGCTAATTAAACCTAACCAACTCCATTTCCTTATTATATAAGGCCATTTAATCCTCACTAATTAAATTATTACTAAGCATGAAATTTGTAGTCCACAATTATGTTTCTGTGTGGGGCAGTGAATGCGTGCTGTTAAGTAGCAGGGCTGAATGAAAAGGGTAATTTTACTCAGCACCATTAATCCAAAGCCTGTTTGAACGTTATCCAGCAAGGATGTAAAGAAAAGTTCTTTTATGTTTATTCAATAGTCACAGCAGCGATACGGATGAATATAGAGGAAAAAAGCAAAATAGTTCCTTGCTGAAATGAAACTGGCGCAGATTTATGGCTTCTGGTTTTTATGTCTTAAAATATGGTTTTAACAGATTTATTTTCCATGAGGATCTATGTACTTTATTACCTGTAGACAAGTTGATAATACGGATACTGACTTGAACACCAGTGTGTAGTTTGCCTCCAGGTTACTGTGCGCAGGAGTTAGTTTTACTGTGTCTACTGTGTTACTACTGACAATGAATTCTATATAAAGACGGACAAACCCTCCATGACCTCACAAACAGGTTTCCTAAAAAAGTGGTTTTGAAGCTCTGCATGGTTGCCATCTTGGCTTTACCTGACTCCAACTATGTAACTTCTGGTTGGTGTGTGTCTTTCTGTGTCAGCCCTGTGACAGGCTGACGGAAATCCTTAATTTTCAAATCAAATCAAATCAAATCAAATCAAATTTGTTTATATGGCACTTTTCATGCCTTTTAAAAGCAATACAAAGTGCCTCACAGAGGCTAAAAACAGCAAAAACAAAACAAAAAATCCAACCCTCCCACCACCATAAAAACACAGAGACACGAGACACACACATACCCCCCAACCCCCCCCCCCCCCCCCCCCCAACACACACACACACCCACAAGAGACATGGCCGGGCACCGAGACCTGGAGCAAGGAGAAAGCCACCTTTGGGGGCCGACCACACCGAGAGGGCCTCCAGCCCACGGCTGCAGGGAGCAAGACACTAAAGTACTGTGGGTCTTCCTGTTGTTATTACTGTGTAAATGTGGAATTTGCCCACTAAATGATCCCAGCGAAGCGCACACGTCATTACCACGGTAGCACTCATTACTTCCTTAGACAATGCTGGTAAACGTGCGAAAAACAATGACTCACTGGAAGAGATTAAACTCGTACATTTTATTTGTATTTATTTCTGAGCTCATCAGTGACTGCAGGTACCAGAAGCGGCACAGCGGGAAAGGATAACTGTGTAATCGCTGTGTGTGTCATCACTGCTGCGTGTCTCTGTGGTATAAATGTGAGGCAGGGTGTGACAAATCATTTTTATTTGAGAGAAAACTATCAGGAGTGTGCAATGATCAGCTCTAGCAAAAACGCACTGACACATTTAAGCGAAAATGTCGGAGACACAAATCCAGTAAGAAATAAGTACTAAAAGCTAGTTTATCACCTCTATTTCACTTCAAAAGCCGCCCTAACAAAATTCAGCAAAACAGAAAAGGGTTTCTTTAATGAGATCCCTTAATTAGAGTCCAGATACAAAGATATAATCTAATTAAATTATACCAGTACAAGTTGTTTTTAGTTATTTATTTATGAAGGACAAAACTAATCAGAGAAAAGAACTACGTGTACACTAAGGACTGAGAGCTTGAGCTGCACAAACAACAGAACCTTTAACTCATGAAACACTTATTCATGCACTGCTCTGCTCAAGTTTAATAAAGCTGAGCGGCAACAAACACAGAAATGTGATAAAAAAATAAAATAAAAAATTACAGCTGCCCTTTGGGTCCTCTAATGCAGTGAGAAGTGTTTTGGAATAACGATGAGTTTTTTTTCTGCGGAGGTCAAAAAATATAAAAAAAATAATTTCTGAAAATTTCATCATAAAGTCATCCTTGAGGATGCTTTCCAAGATATGTCGTATATCAGCGCTTTTTCATTTAATATTAGAGAAACTCAGTCATGTGATGAGTCCGCTCCCCTCGCCACCACCAACACCATCATCACTGCGGCTCAATAAAAACATATACCTCACCCACAGCCATCTGTAGAGCTCATTCACAACAGCAATGACTGTCTTTCCTCTGATGTTCCTAATTAAGGAATCTGAGCTACAGGCACTTTGTTTTCCCTTGTTGGTTCAGTAAACTGTGCCCCCGGGCTGACTGAATTCATACGAAGATGAAAAAGCAACAACACAGGGCTCCCTTTTCTTGCATAATGGAACACAGAGAAAAAAATAAAAATTGGCAGCAGATTCAGTACCAGCAACAGATGAAATAAGTACATTATGTTTCCGAGACACTGTATATGATACTGGATTAACAGTGAATTTCTTTAAAATATTGTCTTCTATTAGACACAAATTTAAAGATGTTAAAGCGGCTATCATCATTGGCTTCAAGGTGGCAACGCAAATTCAAAAAACTACAGTATCTATTAAATCCCTATCTATTGCCGAGTGAGGTAACATGATAGCAACTGAGCCTAGGGCCTGCTGATAAAAGTAGTGCAATATTGATATATTTGCATTATTAAGAAGTGGGTGTCTGCACCGGCATCCACAGAAGGAAATGCTGCACTCAAGTTACTGCTAATATAAGGTCTAATAAATGCACAGGGCCAAATTGTCATCTTAGCATTTCTTACTGCTTCTTTACAGCTTCACATTTAAAGCATTTAACTGCAATAAACATAAGTTCGGTTTTATTATGAAGCAGTCAAAGGAAATGTAGCGTGCTTTTTTCAGGGAGCTCACTACACTTACTGCTGCTCTTCATCAAAAAATGCAACTGCAAAACAAGATAGCGGTCATTTTGTTGCATTTTTGGAAGTGGACCCGTCGCGAATATTGCATGGAGTAATGGTACAAGTAAGGGAATAAGGACCAGCTGCAGTGAGCTGTTAGATGAAGAGCTGCACTCTGTAAGCTAACCAACAGATTCATGTCATCCGATCATGGTTGCTCACAGAATTAAGCAAAAACAACAATTATTGCATGACCTCTTTACTAAAATGTCAATAATTTATTTTGCACTGTGAACATGGATGATGTGGTTAACATACAGAAAATATCCATATGAATACTTAGATTTACTGTACTGTGTCTTTCAGATGATTATTGTACTCTGCCCCTGGCCATTTTTCTTTGACTCTCACCAATAAGCATTTTCCTGAAGACTGTCTCCAAAGCTCTAAAAACCCATTATACACTTCTTCCTCAGCACCAAATGGCAGACGGACACATGGTCCCACTGTACCTGGTGATCACAGTGGGGATTTTTCTTCAGCTAAAGAATCAGATATTTGCAACAGGAGTTGGTAGAAACCCAAATCGGAGGTAAAAATTAATATTGAATTGCCTCCAAATGATGGCTGGTGTCCAAATGAATGTTAATGTTAAATGTGCAACTATTTCAAAAAATTAAATTGATAGATGACAAAATTGTTGGATTGGAAACAAGCCGACAGAGTCATGGAAACAGTGTTTGCTTTTTATTGGATGATATGAAGTTTGGTCAAGGTCATTTAATAGTTTATGCCGATTATTACGATGACACAGAACTACGTACTGTATATCATCAGGACCACAGCAATAACTGATTCTGATATTTATGTTGCTATAAAAGATACAACACATGGTAGAGTCCCTTGGAAATGCTGTTTTGTGACACCCATGGGTGTCAGCGCTTCAGCTTCGAGTGGGCTACAGGCGAGGGCTCAGGTGGGAGTGGCCCCTGTGCATTGGGTGTAAAGGTGAATATGAGGACAGGTGGTCTGACTGAGATTCTGGCGATGGGGCCGTGTGGCAGTTGGGCGAGGTTAGGCAGAACGCTACAGTGCCAGCTAGTTTTGGCTCAGTTAGGAGCTGCACAACAACCCAGCTGCCAATTTAATACCTGGCTAACACTTGCCCTGCAATAAATTCAACCTTGATACAATTTATTTTAATATTTCAGTGTTTATGGAAACTATTTTGGTCCAGCTTTATGGTCATTTTGTTGGCTGTAGTTTGCTGTGGTGTTTAATTGTGTTGTTTTACACTATTATGAGGATGTCCTCCAAATCCTCCAAAGGAAAACAGCAGCATTAGTGCTGCAAAATGTTTGAATGACAAAACCCTCCAGTGGCTATAGATCAGGTGGAGTGGTTTTATAGACTGGCAAACCATGCTGGATTACGGTTGGGGTAAATGGATGGGTCAACAAAACTTTACTTGGACTCTTTTTTAAAAAGAATTCAGACAATGTTAGCCACCGGTCGCAGTGTCATAGCAGAAAATGTTTCTAGGATGTAATATCAGGGTTTCATTTGGAGGAATCATGTGTGACTGTGTTTCTAACATTTGTTCTCCTATTTAAGGTATATCGTTTGCAGTAGATAATTTATGTTCTCATTCTATTTTTATTTATAGTACAAGTTTATGTTTCATTACTGATATACTGACATATTAATTAAATAACCTGGGAACCTTTCTTACTGGAAAATGTCAGAATCAGCCACACCACTCAAGTCTTATCATCTATTACTGATAGAACTTGATGCAGTTTCATGATTTTTGCTTTTGTTGAATAACCATATACTGAAACACATTGCACATACTGCCTGTACACACACCTATAGATCAGGTTAACTATCCTTGATGCCTGAAATCTGATCTAACAACTTGCGTGGACAGTCAGTCATAAAGATTAGGCTTTCTTTTACGAGATGAAATGAAATTTTATTTTTCAAATCTCTGTAAAAAGAAAAAAAAACATTTTATCATTTTGGAAAACCGTGTTTGTCAGAGTGTAGCCCTATCAAGGCCGGAACACAAGGTCAAAACAGGTGGCCTTGTCGGAGCACGAGGGCCTGAAGTCCCATGTCTGAGCTACGTAGAGCATGTTATCCTTGGGTAGAAGAGATGAAAGGAGTCAGCTGAACCTGCTTTGTTAGATGAGGTCAGTCAGTAGACAGTTCAAATCAGTGACAAAGGCATTAGCCAGCTAAATTGCGAGGAGAAAACAACTAAAGCCACAAGGACTTTATTATGATGTCAATTCTAGACGTACGTTTATGTAATTCCAAGACTATTACCATCTGTTTGTACTTGTCGCTCCATGTACTAGGCCTTTAAACAAACACTATTTACTCTGCTGTTTCCCAGAGCAAACATCTGCTCGGCTGCGATAGGTTTTAAATATTAGGCAGCAAAGCATCCCGAGGCAACCTGGTAGTCATGGAATAAATTATATTTGACATTTTCCATGAGGGTGATAATGCAGCAATTCTTTGCCACTGGAAAAAAAAAACAAAAAAAAAAAAACAGTTTATATTCTTGTGCTATTTACATACAGGTCTATTTCCTTTTTTGCTCAGCTGTACTTAATGTGTATGTCTTACAACTCAGTCGTCAATGAAGGGACACGACATTTGAACATGGTCCTGTGAGTTTCCTGTTTGTGATTTTCACCATATTCCTCGACTCTGTCGCTCACCTTGTATTTCATTTCAGTCTCTTCATCTTCCTATCTCATCTCTCAATCACTCGCTCCCCATGAGTCGCTGCAACTGCAAGCAGAAGTGTGAGCAATATGTAACAGCAAGGAAATATGAGCTACCCAACAGGGAAAGAAGATGTAGGTCTGACACATGTGTAGAATAAAGATGGTTTCCAGCCTGTCGAGCTTCACTGGACTATCTCTCTTTTAATGGATTGCTCAATGTGAAATGTGCCTTAGTCTAACTTAGTCCGAGCCAGACTGAAAATGCTCAAACAGGCGGACCCTGAGTGGAGCTGAGGTGGTCTGGTGACACCTGGGCAGGCAGTAAGTTAATCGAATGACACCCAACTATCACGCAGAGCGGCCTGTGAATGGAGAAAATAGCAAAGTAGACCAAAATCTTAAACATGTGGATATTGCAAGGACTTGAGAAACTCATTTAATGGGTAAGAATGACTTTCAACCCATCAAAATCAAGATCCCTGATGATTGAGAAAGGGAAAACTGCTGACCAGACCTGCTTCACAAGCACAGGGATGTATCTTAAAACCTGCTGTAAAGTGGATTTGAACATGGACGTCTATGGGGATTGACTTACTATTAGAGCCAGCCTCAAGTGGCCATTGAAGGAACTGCATTTCTTAATACTTTCGCACCGGCTTCATTTTTCAGCCTGGACGTTGCTGCTGTGGTACCTCCTCAATGCCATAGTGCATAGTGTCCCATGTTAATTTAAAGACCACGCAAGGCTCAAAGCACAGCTGATTCAGATAAGCATGGCTTACGCTGTCCAGATAATGAACTCAGTGACATGATTTTACGTCCAAACTAATTTTAAAATTTGGACAAACCTGTGGTTCACAAAACCAGACTAACCACCTGGATGTGGTTCACAGAGGATTAGATGGTTTGTTTTCTGTCATGTATGAATTCTGGGTGGCTGCCGGAGCAGAAAACGTCTTGATTTCCCTCATGACATCTGTCAAAACATCTGGTGAACACTGTAGCGAACTTGTTTTAGTAATATTTTGGTAGAGTTACAAGCCATATTGTCTGCGTGCTTACTTTCAGTCTGATCACCCAGTTTGTGGCTGGCCAATCGATCCACATGCTACAAGAACAAAAGTGCCGGGCTGTAGCGGTCTGATTAGGGTTGATTAAAATGTGTTAAAGATCAATATATACCTGCTACCTGCACAGCTTGAGACTGATGAAAGCTAATTCTATGAAATAGCAGCCATAGGAGCAAAAAGAAAAGACATCAATCACTTTGAAAAGTAATGCAGATAAAAGCTGAACCTGTTCTGATAACGTAGAGCTAAGGGTGACAAGGTATGCATGAGATGTGCTCAGAAGAATAACAGGACCCATTATATTAGCTTCGCTTTACTCTTTTTTTTTTTTTTTTTTTCAGCCAACCAAATATATCTGGAAAGAGGTTGCTGAATTTTTTGCTGTTATTGCTATATATTTTTTCCTCTAAGCAAGAGCTATAATGATGAAGTATATGAGCTTGGAAAATTCCGCAGGGACAATGGTGGTGAGTCTAGCTGTAGCTGAAAGTCTGACTGAATGTCATCAAAATGAAGTGAATCTTAAATAAAGTGGTTGTCACATCATCCCTTGCTTCTCCTGACCTAAAAGAAAGCCAATTAGACCTGCCTTTCAAACATCATTGTGAAGCACAACAACACAGAAGCTCGCACTGCAGTGAACTTTGATAACTTGCGTTCCTCATTGCATCAGGCCTGATCACACTGCCATGTGTGTTTCTCAAACCAGTCATTAGCTATTGCTTCTTCCTTTCGTGAAACAACTTACTGTGCAGCACGAAAACACAATTACATCGTGTGACAAATGCAGTATGTGGCATAAACAGGATAAATGAGCTTCATAATGCGACAAACTCTTGTGGATCTTAAGAAGCTCACACCCACGAGCCAATACAACTTTATCTTTAAACCCTGAAGGAGATACACTCAGTGTGTCTGTGCACCTGTGCCTTGCGCTGATTATATCCAATAATGCCATCAGTTTGAGGTCACACATCACGATGTGTTTGGAGGCTGCTGTTAAAATGCGGACACCTTGAGAAATGCGGGCAAGGACGGGTGGATACAAACTGGATGAATGGAGTGAGATCCATAAATGATGAAGAGCACCAGAGTGGACAAGGCCTGCCAGATGCTTATGTTGGGGCTGAACTTAGATGTTAATTTAAACTTCCACTCAGTATGAGAAAAGAGAGAAAAACTATTTAATGTTTTATTTATGAGTGTGGAAAATCTATGTACAAAAGCTACTTCAGTATGCATCAAGGCTGCCACCTGTGCTTTGATAATATGAATCATCAGTCAAGAGGCCTCTGCTTTATTTTAGGTGTTCATAGCTGTGCCATTGTGCACAGAGCAAAGCAGGATAACAGCATAGCAGGCCATAAATACTGCAGTCTTGGTTTGACCTCACTGCAAAACAAACTGTTATCGACCTAGAGAGGGGTGGGGGGATGAAGCAGCACCACTAATTTCTGATTGCTGCTCTGACGCCAGTGCTGAGTGCAGCAAAGTTTGTTAAAGTACTTTTATAACAAGACGCTGGTCCAGTCTTCTCTACTGGCGTCTGAGCCGTGCTAGGACGTCAGAACTGAAATTTGATCAGGACACAGATTCTTGAATTTTGGTGTAATGTGGTGTGAAACATGAACTGTTTCACTAATAACGATTGAAAGTTATAAAACACTCAGAAAATTGACTTTCTTTTGAATGTTGAACTTTACCTAATAAAACTTGTCCTCAGTATTGAGGATGCAGTACTTCAAAGAAATAACACAGTGAAACCTCATCTCTCCATTGCTGGCACCAGGTCATTTATATGATTATGAAAACTATGGATAGTTCAGACCCCTTGAGGACAGCCTGGAGGCTATCTCTATAATTCAAAAGGGTTTTTTTTATATTATTATATTATTTTAAAGTATGACAGGAAATAAAGTGTTCATTCTCATCTTTTTGAGATCAGTCCCAACTCTTTGACAATGTGGGAAGTAGAAAGTAATGCAAGTTATGCTTAATGAAAGGACAGAGGGGAAATGAAATTTAAAAAAAAAAAGAAGACTCGATTTGATCAGATCATTTCCATAATAGCTGGAGGCATGAGGAAATCAGGTTATACAAATGACAAGCGATGTGTTGTGACTAGAGAAAAGATAAAGGAAACACGTATACGTGTCGTTGCAGAACAGAAGAAAGAAAAGGTTGCACGTGTGTGGCCCTGCCCGACTGCCTAAAATAAAATAAAAGGCAAAGCACAACAGTCAGAAATATACTGTTATCGATTCCTCTGAAGCTCCACACTCCCCCTCTTACCACGTCTCTTCCATCATCTCTCTTCTTTCATCTCGTAGAAGCTGGGGTTGGTGAAAGAGAACAGAACGTGCTTGTGCTATTCGGAGCTCTCTACCCACTGTGGTCCTCAGCAGGGGAGTCTATAGCCAAACGAACACCCCCCCATCCCACTCCGGCTTTGAGGCCTCATTTGATGCCCTTTCAGGCTGGCCTCAACCTTTAGCAGTCAGCAGAAAGCCGCAAGGAGACCAGCTCCCTGTATCCCATTGCACTTTCACTGAGGCTTCAATCATTGAAACACTTTGACCACGCCAGGTGCAGTCACTGAAAGTAGGTATCCATCAGAGGTGATGATACAGTATATTTGGGCTGCTTATAGGCAAGTTAAAGAAATGAAACTATAACGGGTGGAAATAACAAGATCTAAAAGTCGATACAAAGCATTTAATACAAATTAAAATTGGGCTCATTCCATGTTAGGTTTTTGGAGGAGACGCACCTATTATTATCACTATAATCTATCACTGCCAGTAATAAGAATAATAAGAATAAGAAAAACTTTTATTTGTCCCACAATGGGGAAATTGCATTTTTTTTAGGCAAACAATAATATGAAATAAACCCCCCAAAAATTAACCGCAAGTGAGAAGAATCAGAAATGTTGTCTGATGGTGTATAAGTAACACGCCGAGTCATACAGTTGGTGCTCACTATTGTGTATTCTGTCCCCTGAGCATAGACTTAAAGGACAATTCCGGCGCAAAATGAACCTGGGGTTAATAACACATGTGAACTGTCTGTTGCCGGAAGAAAGCACTGAGAGCATAGAGAAGCACTGAACGAAGAGAGTTCAGTTTCCCCAAGATGGCGCCCGCCTGGATATGCGAGCCAGACGCGAACGGTACTGTGTTCCTTTTTTAATAAACTGCCTGTATACTTGCAAAGTTCTCAATGCTTTGGTTTACATGTAGAGACCCTAGTTATGCTACCGTGTAAGTGTGGTGATATTGTGAGCCTTGTTAGTGGTATAGAAATAGCGATTTCTTTTTATGTGTAAGTGTGCCCCGGAGGCTAGCGTTATACGCTAATTAGCGGTTTGCAAGAAAACTGGTCACATTTGACTAACAAAACAAATGCATGAAAACAAATACCAGAGAACGGTCGAACTCGGTACACATGTGTTATTAACCCCAGGTTCATTTTGCGCCGGAATTGTCCTTTAACTCTAACCTTCTAACATGTAATTCAATGCCATAAAATGACATGGCTTTACAGTGTGGTCATGACACATGAAATATGGTGTGCCGTCTACATACAATTGCTTGATACCATGTAGGAGTGGGAAGGTAAAATGGGGTGGAAGATTGATAGCTAGGACATATCTAGGAGAGAATTGAACTATAATTAGTACAGTGCTGCAAAGAGAATTAGCTATACCAAAAAGCAAAAAAAATACCGTATTGATGATCAGATGTTGTTGACACAAGATGGTCTGCATCACTGACCAGAGAAAATCTAAACATAATCACAAAGCAAACCAACTGGCAGGACTGATATAATCGGCCACACCTGTAGACACAGGCGGCAACAGCAAATTCAGTTAAGTCTGGGAAATGCACCAGGCGCTGCAGCGGACAGTGAAGACAGTCGAGAAGATCATTGGAGTCTCTTTACTCTCCATCACAAACATTTACACCACACGCTGCACTCACACCAGCATCGCAGATGACCACACTCAACCCTCACAGACACACTCTTCTCCCTCCTTTCATCTGGGAAAAGGTACCGGAGCATTCAGGCCCACACAACCAGACTGTGTAATAGTTTCTTCCCTCAAGCCATCAGACTCTTGAACTCTCTGAAACTGGCTAGTTGACTACTGTGCCATGACGCTTTAAGCAGGTAGTCGACTAGTCGCCGATCGCGTTACAATAACAATACAGATGCTCCGAGAAGACAGGTGAGGAGCCCAGTCAGTCGTTGCAGCAAACTAGCAGCGGTTCATCGAGTGTGTGGAAATACTTCACTGAAGATGAAGCCCAGAACATGTAAGTCACCCCTGAGATACAACAAATGTACTACAATGCACACTCATCTCAAAAGGCATCCGCTAACGCTAGCAGAGGAACGGTCCAAGTCCTCTCAACGTCAGTCAATTAACAACTTCACCAAACGTTGAGTGGTAACAGAGAGAAGGAGGCTACACATCAACAATTTGTTTGTGAATTTCATTGTCTGAAGTTATTAGACCTTTAGCTGCTGTAAACAGAAAAGACTTTGGAGATATTTTTTATCCCGGCTACATTATCCTATCTTCAAACACACCGTGAAGTACTATTGAACACTATTGACGGTGTTGGCTAAACATATCTATTATGTTCAGTTCAGTTATGTTGTGTTTTATTAGTTGACATTCTTGCTGTGGTTGCAGGGCGTGTTTTTTGTCATTGATGTCAGTGAATGCACCAAAAGAGAGACGGACGTTATGGTAGAGCTGAGAGCTTGCTGAGTGAGAGCCGCATATTAGAAGTGTTGGAATGATGGTGTTTATGGTGTTGACATGGGCTACGGACATATTCAAGCTTCAGTAAACTTGCAGAAAAGCCCCCATAGCTTCCTTTATGTGAGACGCTACAATATGTATTCAGGTCAAGAGTCTAGATCCCATTGTTGCAAAGCATTACTTTCTACTGTGCTTTTATTAGTGACGTCATCGACTAGTCGACCTCGACTCAGCTTTCACCACATATTAGTCAACTTTAAAAAATCAGAAGTCGTTCAACCCCTACTCACCACCACAATCATATCATAACCTATACTTAGCCCTTTGCACACACTATGCTGCTAATTAGTCAAACGTTTGCAATCACCTGAATTCATACCCTATAAAAGGCCACAAAATTCTGGGATCAGCGAAACCAACTGTTGTTTTAATGAAGAAGTCAGGCAATATAAGTCAGCAGGCAGAGTATTTTCAGTCTGAATCCTTGCTTATCTGATTTTATGCAGCACACAACAGGGCACAGTGAAAGGAGTTGGTTACCCCACTGAGAAATTGCAGCCCGTTGCCTGCAGCTCTTCATCCAACAGATCACTGTGGCTGCTCCTTCTTCCTGTAATATTCCAAACTGACCCAGTGATTAAAATGCCAGAGATGACTGTTGTCTTTTTGATGAACAATAGCAAAAGGTTTGCATTAGTAGCGACACAATGGCTATTGTCTGATGATGATTGAAAATTCTGCATTCATATCCGGGAATCTGTTTATATAAATTACATTAGCTGAAACGCAATGCAGATTATTTTCTGGGAATGTCTCCAGACACCCAGTTCATAATAATCTAAATATATAATCAGTAGGGCATATGCTCATTCACCATCATGTTAAATCATTCGGCGATACATAGTGGCTCAACAGACATTTATTTAAATGGAAATCTTCAAAATGATAGTATGTAACATAAAATATGTTTTTTTCAGGACCTCCAACTCACACTTGAAATGTTGCTTCTCCCTTATGGTGCTTAAACAATTCTCCTGATACATTAATATCAGTTTTAGTTTAACTTTTTAAGCGGAAAATTTGCTGAAATTAGAGACCATTTCAGCCATTGTTACTGACACAATGCAAAGGACTTGTCATTGTTGTAACATAGACGTGGACATCCAATAAAAGCATCTGAACTTTAAGTTTGTTCAATTGTCGTCCATTGAGCACGGCTACAACTGAAATCAAATAACTCATTCAACCTTTGCCACCACTCACGGGCACTGAGTGCAATTCACCTAGAACAAGGCCCTGTAATTTACAAATCACCTTTGTTTTTGCTGTCTGGGGGCGTCTTTGGTGTCCAGCTGTCAGTGGCTGAAAGAGACGTTTGTTTATCGCAATCAAACAGAGTGAGCAGAGGCACTGCAGATTCCACACATTACATCCAGCCATAGATGTACCTCTCCCTCCACTGGGCAAGCAAGAAAAAAAAAACAATTCCCCACAACACAGTGCACTGAGATCAAGGCTCCAGTGGATGCAGAGCACTAGAGATGAACTTATTTTCTGCTGTATACACAGGGAAGCAGAAATTAATCTCAGGACACACTGTACAGGCAGCAGTCATAAGGGAAATAATCTTTTCGTTTTTTTCAACCTGTCTCTTCAGAATTCATGTCATTTTTTCTTTTAATACAAGACATGCCCCCGTGGATTTCGGTGGTCAGAATGATTAACTTTCTAACAGAAACTACTTTCCAGTATCTCCACTTTCTGGTGTTAAAAAAGTTTGTACAGTGTATGTGTGCAAAAGGTCACCATGCCCATAAACTCTTCTTAAATGGCTAATTCCACACCTTAAAATACAACGGCACAATAGCTGTTGAACTGAATGGCACGCTGTATGTTTAGAGAGGTTCAGCGCTGCAGGGTGTACACAGATTGTTGAAGGTCACTGAGTGAAAATGAAGTTCTCCCTGGGTTTAGTTAGGCCTGTCTGGGGAGGACTTTCAACAAGATGAATACAAATCTTCCCTTAAACTGACATTATGTTGCAAGATTTGTATTGTGTATATAAACTTTGTATTCTGCCTGTATACATTTTTGTATATTTTACATACACTCTGTATATTGTTTTTATATGCGTGTGTTACGGCCCAGGGGCCGTGTGTTTGGTTGCTCTCTCCTCCCCCATGTGTTCCTTTACGTGTTTCAGGTGCTCTTCCTCCTCTCTGGATTTTCACAGGTGAAGGCTATTGCTAATCAGCAGGTTATATCTAGGAGGGAGGCAAGACCTGTGAGGAGAGCGGACATTTTGGCAGTGTGTGAGCTGCGTGCTGGTTATGGGCAGAGCTGTCCTCTCGTGTGGCGAACTCAACTTTAGTTTAATTGTGTTTTTTGGTTGTTGTCTTTCAGTTATGTTTTACTTTTGTAAATAAACCACTCGTTTTCCTGCCCATTCCCGTGTTGCTTCGCTCCTCTTAATTAGTGATTTGACTGTATGTAACTCCCCTTTTCCCCTAGCATTTTGGGGGACGTAACAGCGTGTATCAGGGGTCGCGTTAACCGAACATTTTCCGTCATTGACCGTTTATTTTTTTTTTAAATCTGAAGGCCACCTGTCATTTTGACAGATTGCAATTCACACCCCTGACGACTTGGTGGTGAGTGAGCATATCAATTGGCTCTTGTCTCTAATCGCAGTTTGCGTTCCGAACATATCGGAACTTTTGTCAGTGCATGATTTCCTGGTACACAGATTATACTGATGCACACGTCAGAGCTCGGCTAACCACAGACATATATCATATATATGTGTATATATATATATGTCTATGTTTTATTAGTTTTGTGGCGGCACAGTGGCAAGGTGGTTAGCACTGATGCCTCACAACGAGAAGGTCACCGGCTCGAATCCATGGGCTGGCTGGTCCCTTCTGTGTGGAGTTTGCATGGTCTCCCTGTGTCTGCGTCTCTCCCACCATCCAAAGACATGCTGGTTAGGTTAATTGGTGATTCTAAATTGGCCATAGGTGTGACTGTGAGTGTGAATGGTTATCTGTGTCTCTGTGTTAGCCCTGCAATGGACTGGCGACCTGTCCAGGGTGTACCCCTGCCTCTCGCCCGATGACAGCTGGGATAGGCTCCAGCAGACCCCCGCGACCCTTAACAGGAATAAGCGGGTATAGAAGATGAATGAATGATGAATGAATACCATATTTTTATTTTATTTTTGACCCTTTTTGCTGACTGTAATTCTACCTGTCTCTGTGTAATGATGTTACTGGACACCCAGTTTCCCATGGGATATATAAAGTATCTATCTATCTATCTATCTATCTATCTACCTACCTGTATAAAATACTTGCAACTTTACAGAGTTTCAAAATCATTTTTCACACAATGCTTTAGACTAAATTGCCATTTCCCTCTGAATCCCTGCTTATGTCAAAATCTTCATATTCTTTTTGCTCCATCTGGACTTCTTGAGTCATGTTGCCATACTTCATCAGTACCTGAAGCCACAAGACTCTTCAAACTATTTTTTTCCCTTTAAATGGAGGCCTGTTTTCTGTCTAAGTGCCCACAGTCAAAGTTTGTAGTTAGATCGTGCCGTTCGAGTAGCAACATCAGCTGTTAAGTCTGAAACTGGATTGCTAGGCAATTGTGATGATGTCAGTGCAGTTCAGCAACAAAAAGAGTGGGCAACTGAAGGTAGGAAATTCAAAGGTCGAATGAAAAGATGAAGGCATTCAGAATACGAACATTTCCCTCAGAGATATGAAATGTATTAAAACGTTACAGTCAGTGTTGTGCAAGTTCGCACTAAACAAGAACTAGTTCAAAGTTCAGTTCACACAGATAAAAGTGAATTAGTTCAAGTTCATACTTCACATTTTATAATTTTGAACTCTTTTTTTGTTTTTGTTTTTTTCAAATGAGCAGCTTCGAGCTATTCTTTGTTCAATAGAATCTCTGACTGACCTGCTTATCCATCCCCAGGCCATCATATTTTTTCTGCCAGGATCTGTGCTGCTTTTTTGACTAACCATTGACTGTACTAGGAATTAACTCAAATGTCTATGTGTATCAGCTGCTTCTTCGGTGCCGGAGGCGGCTTCTCTTTCAGCTGCACCAGCCATGCTGTATGCCGTAAATCGCACGTCGACTGACAGCTGTGGCAAAACTTTTTTTTTTTTTTCCTGAACAGGGGTGAATGTCGTTATTTCCCTCCAGAAAACAAAAAAATAAATAAATAAAACACTTCACAATTCTTGAACTTTTTAGAATATTTCCCTTGCATGTCTGCTTAACCTTCAAATGAGGCATTGTGTTTTTAAAAGAAAAGAGGGGAGGCATTTAGATTTACAGCATGTAAAAGTTACATTCTCTACTGGCCGTGAGTTTCGGTCGGTTCCTCTGCAAGTGTTCAAGTATTGATTGACAGTATTCTGCAGCAAGCAACTTTAAATGAGATGTTATGCTCCCTCTGCAGAGATTCCCAGGACATATGTTTGCCCTTATTGGTCATTTCCAGTGTTTGATTTCAGCACCTATCTAATGCATAGGCACAGGATTTCTAGCATTTGTTCTACTTTAATAATTAATACAGTATACAAAAGACAGAAGATTGTGGGACAAAACACAGTTAACCAAGTCGGCTCAGCTTAAACAGAATATTGCCTTTTAGTTGTTATTGCAGGGTTTTCACTTGAATACTGATCGAAGCAGCTGGACAATTTACAATGCAGTCTGCCGGCTGCTCACAAATGGGGCAACAAGAGTGATTTTAAATGTTGGAGTTGGAGCCTGGCATATTTATTATTCAGAAGCTGGGCTAACTTCCACTAGCCTGCAGAGTATATTCTGTATCAGATTACACAGCATTTTTGAGTCTGTTCTAGTATCTGCTTTCATATTCAGTCTTATCTATTAGGTTGAGTGTGTGCACATATTCCTCAGCATTGGTTTCATTTAAAAGATGTGTAAGCTGTGTGATATTACAGAAAGCACGAGTGTGCGAACACATGATTAGAAAACTAATTTTATGTCTGCAGGAATATGGAATCGCATTGAGCTTGTAAGTAGTCCCGGCATTCAGTCTAAGCAGTCAAGGATGAATGCATATTGAAACTCAGATCACATTGAACTCAGTGTTCATGGAGGTCCCTGGAGGATTACTGAGCAGTGTGATCAGGCACTCATCTGGCTCAGCCCTTGCCTGCAGCCCAGGGGACTGAAGCCTTGTGTTAACAGTATGATACCGTATGTACACTGCACAACCACAGAGTTAAACTCGCTTTAACAGATGGCCTGCAGCACTTTAATTAATACCAATGAGGATTTTAGCATCCGTTGAGTTCTAGGTTCAGTCATCAAACTGTGAACTGTACTTTTGTGCGTTCTTGTTGTCAGTTTGTAAGATTGTTTTGCAGGTGTTTACGGTTAAATCCCAATAAACTTTTGTCTTTGATCTGGAATTCATTTCATAAAAATCCTTATTTTCATTTCATTTACCAAAAATGCTAGAGTCCCACTGTATATATGGTAGCATTTTGCATGACCTTAGATTATTTCTAAAAATCTTTTACTGAGCTCACTCCCTCTGCAGTTCCCACACATATGTGGAAAAAAATGGATTATAACAGCTTCATTTATAACAGCTTCATTTTCGCTACATCTGCAATAATATCTAGCCTTATCGGCCAGTCACTGATTTTTAATATTTGGCTCAATGCCTAAGACATTCCACATCATCGTAGCCGTCCTTAAACTGCTTATCAGGTCGTCAAATTGATGAAGTCTCCTAAAGCACAAAGGACCAATTCATGTGGTGACAGTGTTGAAATATGTCCGACTTTAAATTTCCCTTGGCAACTGTGCAGAGGGACATACAGTAAAAACACACACGGTCATCCATCTCCTGCTATCACCTAAATACTCCCAGGTGCCAACTGTAGTATTTTTAGCTCTCACAATTAAATCAGCATTCATCTTTCATGCTGTAAAAAAAAAAAAAAAAGAAAGAATCAGGTGTTATGGACAGCTCACCTTGGCTGCTGGTGCTCTCTCTGCGCATAATTTCATTATGGGTTACGACTACTGTATACTAAATACGAAGCGGTCCAGACTAGTGAACCCACTTTAATCCATACTGAGTGACCTGCAAGTACACTGTGAGCATGAAACACTGTCATATGTTAAAACCACAAGCAGGGTTGAGTAAAATGTTGAGATTTTCCAACTGGCCATATCGGTCCAACAACCAATAACTTCTAATGTGCACTTAAAGGGGAACTACTGTTTTACAACTTGGACCTTATTTCTGGCATAAAATACGATCGTTTACTCACCCATATAACTTTTGTGTAATTTGTAGTCATTCTGGACATATATAGATCTGTGTATATCCATATAGTGGGAGTGACTGGGGCACCGAAACGCGGCCTCTAAATAACGCAGTATCTGCCGCGAAACTCGTTCATTTCCCCAATATTTTGTTATCGTATGCTAGTGCTATTCCCCGTTGAGTCTGGAGTTACATGTTATCATCATCCAGGGTCTATAGATTGACCTACAGACCCTGGATGATGTCTTCTAACCTGGATGATGTCATCTCTGAGCAACACGCACACCCGCGACGGTCGGCTTGTTTACTTGTAATTTGCTACTGCTATGGCTCGTCCACAACCTCAGAATCTGAAAAATATTCAGCCATGTTGCAAAAAACTAGCAGTAACAAATTACAAGTAAACAGGCATACGATAACAAAATATTGGTGAAATGAACAAGTTTCGCAGCAGATAATGCGTTATTTAGAGGCTGCGTTTCGGTGCCCCAGTCACTCCCACTATACGGAGTAGCTCCCCTTTAACAGCAATTTTACACACGGCCGAAACAACATTATTGTTATAGTTGTTTATAATTTCAGCAACAGCCAAATATATATGTATATATTTTTTAATTTATTTTCTTATCTTCTTCTGTTTAACTTAATAAACCACAGAGTGATGTGTGATAAGCAGCAGGAAGCTGTAGAGAGATGCTGAACAGCTGTCTGAGGTTATCTGAAAAAAGTCGGATTAAAAAAAACAGGTGGCTATAACATATGCTATTAAATCATTAGAACTAGACTTACAGTCATCTGTATACTTTTTAAATATGACAAATTCAGTGATAGTCTTTTTTTTTTTAGCACCAATCAACTGGCCACAGACTATTTAACACGGTTTCAGTTCACTGTTTTGTAAAAGATAGAAACTGTAAAAAACAAACACTTGCCCAACTCTAATTGCCTGTTCCTATTAGTGCATACTTTAAATTGCACTTTTCAGGTTAATCACTTGAGTTAATCACTTAGTTGAATTCTCTTGGAGGCAGACCACTATGTTAGTAAAATAAAACGCCAAAAATCACGCCAAAACAATTAATGGACGTTCGATTCAGCCAGTTGCAAATAGCTGATATATTTGTCTAGTTGCCCAACTCTTCTCTTGAAGCTACGCAGCCACACCTCCTCTCCTTGGCATGCCTTGGCATGAAACACAGGGTCTCTGGCTGTATTATGATAAGGAAGTGTCAGCCAGTAGGGGAGACAGAGAGGGGCCTAGCTAGTTCCACAGGTTCCAAAAACAAGTAATAGCTGGAATATATTAACCATGTTTTCATTTACTTGTATTGATTGAGACTGAACAAAAGAATGCAGCCTGGCTTGAACTCAACACTTTCTGCTCTTTATCCGTTTCAGCAAAGCAACTGTTTTATTTACCCTATAATTGTTTTTATTGGGCTTATTAACTTGTTCTGTTGTGTTTTGAGACCTGAATGAGACTGAATTAGCTCAAATTGCTGTTGCAGTGCTTTTACCATCATTAGTTTAAATCCCCGACTGCACTTTATACACAATATACTTGTTGTGTTTCATTATGTTTTAAGGCCCGGCATAGTTTATTTGCATCGTTAGTTTTTTCCCTTGATTTTTGTGAAATAAAGCTGAATGGGTGTCACATTCGTCTCCGCAGACCTCGATGACTACGCAGAAATGTGAACCTCGAGGCTAGAACCACTCATATACTTGATGCTCAAAATGCCTCCACGCAAACCTTAAAGTAATCACTTTAAAAGCGAATCAAACAATCATGCGGCAGTAGAGTATGCACACCGAGCCCTGAATGTTGTCTTCTGTTGGAGTTAATGACCTGTGATGTAGGATCTCAGCCTGCATATTAAGATATGTTATGATCCAAGTTCATGGCCGTGCTGTTGATTTATGATGGAAATACACACACACACACACACCCACACCCACACACACCAATCCATTTTTCAAAGCATCTGAATCCAAGGAATGCATTTTTCTAGCAACATACAGCCTTGAATGCTAACAGAATATTAGTTAGCAAACATGTTGTTGATGAGGTTTTGATCGCTGTGCCTGCAGGATGCCACCTGTTAGGATGTGGGCAAACATCCATCACTGCCTCCATTTACACTGACCATTTTTCAGATTCAAACGCTGAATGAATCTGAAAAGATATACACCAATCAGCCACAACATTAAAACCACTAAGAGGAGAAGTAAGTAACGTTGTCCTTCTTGTGACAGTTCAATATTCTGCTGGGAAAGCTTTGGACCTGACATTCATGTGGATGTTACTTAGACATGTAGCACCCACCTAGACCAGACCAGGCACCACCACCCCATAGCAATGACACTCCTTGATGGCAGCAGACATCCCCAGCAGGATGCAGCCTGACACAGACACAAAAACAGTTCAGGAACAACTCAAGAAACTCGAAAAACAGCACAAGGTGGGATGCACTGGAATGAGCCTGATCCACAGAAGACCCTCCCGTCAACCCATAGGACCCAAAGGCCCCCACTAACAACATTCTGTTCCCAGACACCACAAGACACCCCCAGAAGGCCCATGTCCATTCTCCGATGAGTCATAACTGTTTTGGAGGCACAAGGCAGACCTACTCAATATTAGGAAGGTGGTCATAATGTTATGCCTGATCAGTGTATAAATCAAAATATACTTTTTTTTTTTAACATGAGCAAAGTGGTTCTGCTCGATGTGGAGGGTTACATCCGTTGGAAACATACCAGGAGATGAAGAATTTTTGCCAAACTTTGTTGACACCACTGAATTCATTCAAGAGGTGAACAAGACCAAGATGGATGCAATTCTGGATTTTCAACTCCTTGTTTTGCCACCACCACATTGCCATCCCTCGAAGAAACTCAGAGAAACGAACATGTCAGCCGTTTATGTGTTAATCACTATTCTTTCTATTCAACCAATTATCAACAGGTTGCACCAATTCTCCAACTTTGATTGGAAATTACTTCCCCTCCGGTCAGTTTGTTCGATCGAGGTGGTTACATTAGGCATTTTTATTCTGTTTGGGCTATTAGCATAATGCTAGTGTCCTTGTAAAAGTAGCCCCTGATGCTGACATAGTCATTATAATCATCAGCCATCGTCACGTGTCACTTTTTCTCCTAAAGTAGAATCATATGAAATAATTCAAGACATGCAGTGCATACATACACTGTCAGATAGTGGTGGGCGGATCGATCCAAATAATATGATAATCTCGATGATTGATCGATACCAGTGTAATGAGATCGATACTTAAGTTCCAGTTTCTCTCGTTTCATTAAAGAGGCGACCTGACTTTGTCTAAATGCCGCTGCTGACACAGAGCCGGCCCATTTTGCTCCTCCTCCCCCCTCGTGTGTTTAGTTGTACCGTCACGTGACTCCGCGAGGCCAGGTGACCGAACACCGCCCACCGCTACCAGCCAGGCCCGGCCAGCAGCAACGCATTACAGTACACACAACGAGAGAAAGAGTAGGGCTATTTGGTTATATTTTCGGGCCGAAAATGAAACGATAGCAAGTTGTACTATTTGTAAAAAGGCTGTAAGATACAGTGGTAACACAACAAACTTGTATAGCCTAAGCATATGGAATTTTTTAAATCCTCAGCCCCCTGGCCCCGACAGACCCCTGCAAAGAAGAAAAAAGTGCACTAAAGGGGAGAAATGTTGTCTTATTTTTGTATTGTATTGCACTTTCTAAACACTTCCTTACATTACACAATATTTGTTGTGGAGTGATTTTGTACATCCAAATCCAGAAAGAAGTGCAATGAAGGGAGAGATTGTATTGTAGTTTCTGAACACTCTGCCTGAAAAATAATTTGTTTTTATTTGTCCTCAAGTGATAATTTTGTGCTGTTTCTGAACAAAAACTTTTATTGTGATAATAAAGTATTTTCTATTTACTTATAAACTTTGCCCAAATTCTGTACTGGATTTTAACTGATTAATAATCCAAAAGGCAAATAACAAAAACACTTTCATTCAGATTTAGATTAATTCAGACTGATAATGCATCCACCGTAATTATTAAAAAGTATCGATATCGGTATTGATATCGGTATCGGCGATACTAGCCCTGTATTTACTTGGTAACGGATCGATACCAAATCTAGCGGTATCGCACACCTCTACTGTCAGAGCTCTTTGTCTTATCTTTGCACCTCATAGTCAACAGTCTGGCGAGGGAGAAAACACTGCGGAGACTACTTTAATCTACGACGTGATTACAGAAGAACTGGTGTCAGTTAACTTCAGTGTTATTTGTTTGTTCTTTTAAAAGGTTCCTCTGCAGGTTCATGAAAGGCTAAATGTCAGAGTTAATGTGTTTCTGAACAACAGCTGCTTTATCTTCTCGCCTGTTTGCCACGAGAGCCCGTTGCAGCACTGACTCATCACTCCATGCGTATATTTAAGAGATGACACATTATTTGACGGAGTAAATTGGGTCTCGTTGTACGAGAGGGGCAGAAGGAGTCGAGAGAAAAAGAGAGAGAGGCAGACCAAGACATGCAAAGAGTTTTGGTCGGTGGGCTTGATAAGTTCATTTGAAAGCCCGGAACATTCATTGTGCTTGAGTGGTCATTTCGTGGCTCATTTACAAAAGGGCCAAGCATTCATCCTAAGCCACTCATCCATTTACACAAAGGAGTGTCTCATTTCTGGTTGCTGATGTTTTGCAGTGTGTGACTGAGAAGTGTTCAGATGAAAGAAGGTCTAATCAGCAACACTGGGTGGTTTGGTTTGACCATTCAAGCATCGGATGCTGTAGGAGCGATCGAAATCAGAGACACACTGAGCACCAGAAAGTTTGAAATCGTACTCTGTTAACAAGCAAAGAATGTGGCCCTAATAATAAAGTGGCCCCACCAGGAACCAGGAAGTCCTCTGAATGGCACTGTATAATATTGCGGTGCATGTACTTTTCTTGAAAATTTTTATTGTATGTACCACTCCACTACAGTCACTGGACTGTTTCAGTTACTTTTGAGATGGAGGTTTTGCTTCATGGATAATATAACAAGTTTTTAAAATACAACACATTGTTAGGTATAATAAGATTTCCAATTCTTTCACATACTGTATATTTCAGACAACTTTCTGACAGCTTCAAAAAAAGGAAAAAAGATGTTAAACTTCTCACATGGTTTTGCTTAAAAACATCCAATGATCTGCTGTTTCTATTCATAAAATTGTACAACATTACAATGCAGTAACATGCTGCTTCCACACTAAGGCTTCAGTATTAATAACTTAGTGATGCTATATATATATATATATATATATATATATATATATATATATAAAGATGTCAGTTCTTTTATTTTGATTTCACTGTAACAAAGTATATGAACTTGAACTAAAGTAAAGGATCTGAATAATTCTTCCATCAAATAGTGGAGAATACACGTACCCAAATACAGTTTTGCGACGCTTTACTATAGTATAGTATGTTTTCTACTGCATTACATTTAAATCACTTTAATAAAGAGGCACATAGAAATAGATAATTGCACAGGTTAATATGCACAAGTGATACACTTGTTATCTTATGGTTTATAGTAGTTTACCCCTTATAAACAGTAACTGAGCTGTTCCAAGTATATTGATGAAGAATTTGCCTCCATTAAACTGTTGCTGTATGGTTGTGGTTGCTGCTGTTTCTCTACTAGAGGACCACTGCAGTAGAGAAAATTTCATCTGAGGTTTAACCCAGCCGGGTTGAAACGATGAGAGAAACGAACAGCGATAGAAATTAAATCATATCAGACAATAAAAACAGCAGAAATCAGTATTGCAGCAAATTTGAATAAGCGTATGAAGTTTCTATACAGTACCGTAGCGCCTCAGATTTTCACTTCCTATTTTGTTCCATGATCCTCTGCGTGCATTTTTGCAGCACACTTTTCTATCTGCGTATACACTCCAAGCGCATTGGTTTAAAAGTTTTACGAAGAATCCTCCCGCATTGATTTTTGACCAATTATTCAATCACTGATTTTTTATTTTTTTATTGCTTTTGTGAAGCAGATATTGAGTGGAGATTTGAGAGTGTGAGAAACGGTAGATGCAACACTGGTGCGGCTGAACGGAACAAAAGGGTAACGTGGCGCAACGTCAAGCTACAGTATATCTGGTTTGAAAGTCAATCAATATACCGTAAAAAGTTAATATACTGCCCAGCGTGAACTCAAAGTAATATGCAGCAGACATATCCACCACAGTTTTCATGGATGACCTTCAGTGCAAGAAAACTTTTCAAAGTAATACCAATATATACAGTATACGTACTATTTATGATGGAAAGACGTGCAGAGTGAGGTGCTCTCAGAATTAGTCGCTTGATACACGGGCAGCAGGATCGATTGTTAGAACTGGCCACGGTCCTATAGCAAAATATAGACTCAACAAGTTTAGATGGAACGCTTGCCTTCAAATTTACCAGGCGATTGCCAATTTCTGTGTTAAAAATGGATGTCTAGAAGAGAGTTATCCTTCCTCCGGCAACGGTGAAACTGTATCTGAGCCAGAGCTTACACATTCTCAATGCTTTCCAGGAAGAGTAGCAAACAAGACAGCCTGTCTTTTGTGTTGTTGAGGACAGAAGAGGAACACGTTCCTGACAGCTCAAGGGAATGAAGCATTGTGCTGCCGCTTCGTCTGAAGAGACAGTGACAGAAAAGAAAAGGCCACAGGAGACTATTTAAACTGAGTCAGTGCGTCTCCATGGTGACTTGCCGCTTTCAAGAGCTGCCCTCGTTCTTCCAGTCTGACGTGGCGCTAACAAGGTGTTTCTACCCGAGTCTAAACACAGACAACGCCTCACAATGATGAGGTCGTATTGGGATCACTATGACTTATTGGAACTTTAAAAGAGTTAATTTCGGCAAGTGTGTTCAACCGATGAACAACACACTTGATCGATATCTCCATAATTCTCTCTCAATTTATGCAACTGACTCAAAAATGCGTGGCAATTTTTTAAACGGTAGGTTGTTAATATTCAACAAAAGCAGATGAAAGCAGTCTTCTGTGACAGAGGTGGCTGAAATGAAAAAGGTCGCCGGCAGACTCTGTGACTGGTTGCCATATAATTAACATTTAAATAGAAGTGTGATGTTTTCTTCCTAAAATAATGCTGTTCGGATGTTTACTATAGTCATATGTGCACATTGTCGGATTAATGCTGTGTTGGCAATTTTAATATGTTTTAATTTTACGTGAGAAAAGGTGTTGATCCCTTTAACAGTCATAAGAAAATGATATACGGAGTGTTGACATTGGAAGTAATGGTACAGTATGTGATTACTGCAGCTAACCAGGTAACATGTTACAAGGTCATAGTCAACATGCAAAGTCTGTAGTTGTAAATCAACCTTTGTTGACTTGTAAATCTGCATGGAAAAAGTCCAGTTTGTTTGTGTGTAAATATGTATTTGTAGAAACATGTTGCACATGTAGAAATATAAGTCTTTGGTGAACATCAGAAAACTATGTGTAACTTCATTGTGTGAAGTTACATGTACAAGTTTTCTATTCTTAAAAAGTAAGTAATTGAGGTGTCATAATTAAACTTGAAGTAAAACAACTTATTGTCAAGTCATGGTAGTCGTGTAAAATAATTAAATAAATAGGCCTGAACAAATGTATCAGTATTTACAGTAACTAACAGGTTTTGTTTTTACTCTACAGACTTTTGATTTAACAAACCTTCACAATAACGTGTCAAATAAATATCGGTCAGCTGAATATAACCAAATTAGACATGTGGTTTGAGGTCACGCCATATTAAGTATGTATGTTAGACACTTTGTTTTTACCAGTAGTCTGGTTCTTTTTAACTCAAAATTGATGAATGACCACCCTTATTATAGCCTGACGTAGCCATACTCAATTCTAGTCAGAATGTGAGTCTGGTACCGCTCCATTGGGCTGTGATTATGGGGCGTGTTTCAACCGAACCAGGAAAAAAAATGCCTCTGCACTCAATTGGATAGACCTATAACCAATCAGAGCAACGGAGTGTGCGACGCATGTTGTGTCCCATCTTCTTAGCGACCATCGGAGCCATAGACATACACTATATTACCAAAAGTATTCGCTCACCTGCCTTTACTCATTCTATGAACTGAAGTGCCATCCCATTCCTAACTCATAGAATTCAATATGATGTCGGTCCACCTTTTGCAGCTATTACAGCTTCAACTCTTCTGGGAAGACTGTCCACAAGGTTGAGGAGAGTGTTTATAGGAATTTTTGACCATTCTTCCAAAAGCGCATTGGTGAGGTCACACACTGATGTTGGTCGAGAAGGCCTGGCTCTCAGTCTCCGCTCTAATTCATCCCAAAGGTGTTCTATCGGGTTCAGGTCAGGACTCTGTGCAGGCCAGTCAAGTTCATCCACACCAGACTCTGTCATCCACGTCTTTATGGACCTTGCTTTGTGCACTGGTGCACAGTCATGTTGGAAGAGGAAGGGGCCCGCTCCAAACTGTTCCCACAAGGTTGGGAGCATGGAATTGTCCAAAATGTTTTGGTATCCTGAAGCATTCAATGTTCCTTTCACTGGAACTAAGGGGCCAAGCCCAGCTCCTGAAAAACAACCCCATACCATAATTCCTCCTCCACCAAATTTCACAGTTGGCACAATGCAATCTGAAATGTACCGTTCTCCTGGCAACCTCCAAACCCAGACTCGTCCATCAGATTGCCAGATGGAAAAGCGTGATTCATCACTCCAGAGAACGCGTCTCCACTGCTCTAGAGGCCAGTGGCGGCGTGCTTTACACCATTGCATCCGACGCCTTGCATTGCACTTGGTGATGTGTGGCTTGGCTGCAGCTGCTCGGCCATGGAAACCCATTCCATGAAGCTCTCTGCGTACTGTACTTGGGCTAATCTGAAGGTCACATGAAGTTTGTAGCTCTGTAGCAATTGACTGTGCAGAAAGTCGGCGACCTCTTTGCACTATGCGCTTCAGCATCCGCTGACCCCTCTCCGTCACTTTACGTGGCCTACCACTTCGTGGCTGAGTTGCTGTTTTTCCCAAACGCTTCCATTTTGTTATAATAGAGCTGACAGTTGACTGTGGAATATTTAGGAGCGAGGAAATTTCACGACTGGATTTGTTGCACAAGTGGCATCCTATGACAGTTCCACGCTGGAATTCACTGAGCTCCTGAGAGCGGCCCATTCTTTCACAAATGTCTTGTTTCACAGTCTGCATGCCTGAGTGCTTGAATTTATACACCTGGGGCCAGGCCAAGTGATTAGAACACCTGATTCTGATCATTTGAATGGGTGAGCGAATACTTTTGGTAATATAGTGTATATAGATAGACGCGACATTGAGCGCTGCCGCCTACTGGAGCGGTGTGCCTACAGGGCGGCCATCTTGGAACAGGGCCACTTGCTCCTACAGTGCATTACATCTATGGAGGAATGGGGTTTCTACACAGTAAAAGTGATCATAAATCGCTCAGTTGAAGTCCAGCATCTTTTCTTTACAATCCTCTGTCAGAAGCTAGTCTGCGGATATTTAGATCCGCGTATATCCATATAGTGGGAGTGAATGGGGCACCGAAACGCAGTCTCTAAATAACACATTATCTGCCGCGAAACTCGTTCATTTCACTGATAACATTAAGTAAAAATTGTATTTGGGTAGTAAAACCATATTTTTATCATAGCTACATGTGTGACGTTTTTAACAGTTCAATACGTTTTGAAATCGGTCCAAAATTCAGCGAATAATTCTACTTTGAGATTGAGGAGTACCTCTTTCCTTCGTATGTTCATGCACCGCTGCCTCTGCGAGCCCTGTACCAAGATGGCGGCGCTTTAGGCACGCCCCTCCACAGTCAATGTCGCGTCTATCTATATATATGTCTATGATCGGAGCCAGCTTGTTTGACTGTCCGTTAAATAAAGTTTGGGGAAAAAAAAAAAAAAAACTTCGGCCGATCCCGTAGGAATGACGGCAAAAACATCTTTCCGATTAACAAATGCCTTGATCGCATTTATCTGTTCCTCTTTTAAAATTAATGCGCTGTCGATATCTTCTAGAACAGAGTCGATGGCAGAATCTACACATCTCAGTTCTCCAGCGGCAGCCATCTTTGTTGTAAACAAATTCAACCCAAGCGCTCTTTGGTGACGTGGTTACGTTACTGTTGATCATCTGTCCATCATCGTATAAAGCCCGCCCTGAGAATCTGATTGGTACGAACAGCTCCTGTTCGAGCATAATTGCGCCTCAACGGAGCAACACCAGACCGAACTTCCAGACCAAAAAATGTTGTGGGCGGGACTAAGTTCGGCTGGCACCCAGGCTACCCTTATTATTCATACGTGTAGATAAAATTCCTTGCAAACAAAAAGCTCTTTGAAGCAGACAGGAAAGACTTAAAGTACAGAAAAAATCTACATCATCGGTAAGTGCGCAAGAGTCACTCATTACGTGCTGGCACTATTTCTCCTGTGTCCTCCTTTTTTGTGTTATGGATCTGGCCACCCATAGTCGTGGTGTTTTTAACCCTTACACTAGCTATACTATGGCTATGCTCATACTACCATAAGGACTTGTTTGGTGACATTAACATGGTCTATTTAGATTGAACCAAACCCTCAAAATCCATCATAAAGTAGAGTAAAATGCTTGCAATGGAAAGCATTTGAGCTAAAAGCATTTCATTTTCTCTGAAATAAAGGATAACTTTAAATTTTGTGTATATTTTGCATGCTGACATGAATAAATTGACTTTTCTGAAGCAGTTTATATGCGCATGGTAATTTCATTTTCACAACGTCTAGCATCGCTCTAAGGGCTGTGGAAGGGCCCATCTGTGCCTTGACTTTTACACACTGCAGGCAGAAACAGTAGTACACATCATATCATTGCTGTCAGTGTTGAAATTACAGTTGTGGAGGCAATTTCCACAGCTGTTCAAGACAGAAGACTGATGAGTACAACACATACAGCAAGCATGTGCACTTACAGTCAAATGTCATAGTGTTTCAAATGTCATAGTAGCACTGATGCTTGAATAACAATGTGGGGGAAAAAAACGCTGTTAAGGCATTCTTTAGAGTTTGAAGTGAATTCCTGGGTGTTCCGACAAACACGCCACCGTCGGCTGCTGCACAGTTTTTCATAGCTGCTGTTTTTCATTGTGCTCTTTTCATGAGACATGCCAGGCTTTCATATGTAATATTGTGGGCATGTAGCCTGACAAGCCAGACCCACATTAAATGTAGGGTCTGGGCACTCTCCATAGACAGGGCTCAACCGGAGGGGTGGGATAAACGGTTGTCTTTCAAACTCCCTCTCCACGCAATAGGATAGCGCTACAACCAATCAGAGCAACGAAGAAGGTGACGTAGTCAGAGCGACGGAAAAGAGAGTTCCTTGCATGTGTTGTGAAAAAAACGTATCCTAATAGATATTAAATAGTTCTTGTTGCATCCTGTTTTTTTTTTTTTTTTTTTTATGAGTTCGCCTACAGGTTGAGTTTCTCCTGCATTAACCATTTTTAAGCTGTGGATCAAACTTTTGCCGTATCCGGTTGGCAAAACTCCAAATACATCCTTCTTTTGTAAGAACGACCTCAGTGCAGTTTCTTGTTCTTTTCTCAGAGAAAAGCTTAACTTCAAGTCTTTCAGAGTGGCGGCCAAAGCCGATTCGAAAGAAAGTTGTTCGCTAGCAGCAGCCATCGCTCTGGTAGTTCTAGCAGGATGGGGAATTCACGCGTAATTCACGGAACTTATGGTCGCAGGTCAGTCGTCATCATGTTAAGCCCGCCCACCGACTCGTGATTGGCCTGGTCCATCTTGGATTTTTCGAAATCTCAAGTCAACGGAGAGTAACTAGACTGCCCCTGGAAGCAAATGTAATTTGCTGCCGCTAGGGGCGCGTCTAGATTCTAGGCTAGTGGGCATGTGGAAATAGGAAGAAAACATTATTTGAGCATTAGACTTGAGTATTCTGTTCTTGAAAAGCAGTGCGCCCCTCCGCCATGATAAAAGTAATGTCCTTGTGCAGCAGGTGGTTTTGCTGAATGTACAACACTCTGAATGAAACAACCTTGGGAGGGAAATAACACATTCATTAAATTTAGTTACCATTGTCCAGTGAAAGAAATGGTTTAGTGACATTGTGAAAGCTATGATGAAGTGGCTACCATCCATTTACACCTGCATACAACAGAGTGGCCTCTGCTCCTTGTGACAGCATCATGCACACTGAGGTCAATGGACTTGTGAGTTGAGTCACACAAGACAGAGCGTAGGTGGGTTGTGGAGTTTGCAGTATTGCAGTATAGTTAGATGTGGCGTTATGTCAGGCCATGGTTTTGACCCATAAAAAAAATCTCAACAACTATACACCTATCAGGCATAACATTATGACCACCTTCCTAATATTGTGTAGGTCACCCTTGTGCCTCCAAAACAGTTGGGACTCATCAGAGAATGGACATTCTGAGGGTCTGGTCTAAGCGGCTGCTACAAGTCTAAGTAACATCCACACAAATGCCAGGTCCAAAAGTTTCCCAGCAGAACACTGAATTATCACAAGATGTTATTTACTTCTCCTGTCAGTGGTCGTAATGTTGTGGCTGATCGGTGTCAGATTCATGGTCTCCTGAGGACAAATTCTAGTGACATAGGAGGTCCCTTTACCTTTCCCCCTTGCCACAGTGAGGTTGACAGTTTTAGCTTATTGTGAAATGTCTCAACTAAAATCAGACAGATTAATGTCTGCAGTATGAATATCTTTTCTCTACTAAAAACTTGGCAAAATGCGGGTTTATTACTGAGTACCTGCAGAACTAATGGCACACCATTAATCCCAGCTGTAATTTGTTTATATTACTTAGCTATTATTAGCTTGATAATTTTAAACTTGAATGGCTCACATAGTAAAAAAAAGTACACAATAATATATCAGTATGTTCGCATTTTCATTCTTTGTATGTTGCTCGTGTGACATGCTGCAGTGAAGACAACTTGACCGATGCATATTATGCACATGTTTACCTGACGGGTCACACGTGAACTCTAGGGATCTCACCGGCTATGCTATGTTCACACTTTCAGTCACAAGGTAAAGATACACTGTCACAGAGTCACTGTTGAAGTGTTGCTCAGGTGCTTGTTGTTAAGTCATCCGTTTAAAATGCAAACACATACGACTAGTTGGTGTTTCATCGCGTTTTCGTCCCAGGAGTGCTGGGAAATGTTGAGGCCAGAGGTTGTGCATCGATTTGTAGCTTCACATTGCTTACATTGAAAATGATTTGTACCCTGTTGCTTTTGCGTCAGCACTCTGGACACACTATTAGAACTGAAGACGCCTTTAGAGGAGAAGTGCCCTCAAGAACTCAAACAAATCCAGTGACCTTTGCTTTAGAACTTAGACATACAATAATCTGGTTGACTATCTTCACAGATAAGATATATGCTTAATATTACATGCAGTCTGGCCTCTCAAACACGTGAGGCTTGACTCGGAGTTCAAATTCTTGAGAAGCTACTACTGTCGACGTTTAGCTAGTTTCAAGCATCAGGAATAAAGTAGCATTAACAAATGTAAGGAGAGTCATTCTAAAATCAACGTTTCTGAACAAACAATGGTTGGCACTTGAGTTGACGCCGCTTCGAGAAAAGGGCTAACTTCAGTGAGAACCATACGTTCATGCTCCTGTAAACAGACTCACTAAAGTGCTGGCACAGAAAAGCTTCATTACAAAGAGTCCTCCCTCATCAGTAGTGAGCACTTTATGTCCCCAAAGCTGGAGAACTCACTCAAGAGAAAGCGGTGCATCTGAATATGTTACGTTGATGTGATTGAATTCTGTCAGCCTAACAGATTTGTCATTGTAGCTTTAACAAAATATAGTCGTGAGGGGAGCTCTCATGTAACCTCATAAAAAGGATGTCAAGGATTTCCAGGATGAAGGAGCAAAGCTGGTGAGAAGAGGATGAGCAAAAAATAAAAAAGGTGTATTTTCAGAGAAGAGAAAAATAAATCTTCACAGGGTGACATTCCAACAAGTGGTACCCTTTAAATGAACCCAGACTTTCTATTATTTAGACAGCGCACTGTACAAACGTGGTTTTCGCCATTAGCACTGACCTATCTGAGAAATCATGGCTGATTAAATTCAAATCAAAATTATTATTAAAACTGATCATTAATAAAATTAGGTGAAGCATCCTTTACCTTCTAACGGAGGATATCACCTTATTTGCCCATCGAAGGCCAGATTGTCTAAATCTTCAGATTTGTTCTGCTCCTTCTTAGAGAGTTATTCATCAAAACAGACACACCAGCCTGGAAGCTAACAGTTGGCATGACGTCCAGGATGTACTATAAATTAATTACCCTGGTCTTATTTTTGCACATGCATTGAAAAGAAAATTGTACTAATAACAGAGCGAATATCATTCACATCATATTCATTCCACAGTCGTCTTGATTAATTTTGATTATGTATGTCAAAGAAACCCTGTTGTGAAGGTTAACAGCAGATAAATAAACAGGTGTCAAATGCTAACATTCTCATCTTTAGGTGTATTACTTATCATGCTAGATGAAACGTGTGGGATTTTCCAAGGTTATTACAATCCTCAGTGGAACATTAATATCTGTAATTGAGTTCGTGGCCATCTGTTCAATAGTTTTTGAGACATTTCACAAAAAAACAACACATGCCAGCCTCATTATGCCTCGGCAGGATTTTTTTGTCGGCAGAGTGAATATTTGTACAAAACTCAAGACAAACTGTCTGTTTGACATCTTTTAGTCTGAACCAAGCTGCAAGCTCGTGGGCCAACACAATTATTAAGCCATCACTGAGAAACTGCAGTTCCTCAAATGGCCACTTGAGGGTGGCTCCAAAAGTGAGTCAGCCTATTTAGACACGTGTGTTAAAATGCCCAACTTTACAGGGGAGATAAGCTTATTTAAAGCCTGGTACAAAATAAGCAGATGTAATCCATTCAAGGGGTGGACGTTTATGTAACACACTAATTTAAAATAAATTAAAGCTTTAAGTAATGTATAATTTAGGCCACGGCATTTTGAGTATTAAATGGGTGCCGTCACTGATCACCCAGACCAAATGTCACCTGCAGAGATGGTGACGGCTGGAGCCATCACACTGAGCTTCAAAACCACTCTTCCTTATTTACAGTGGAACCAAGTGGCGGACGATCAAACATAAGATACTCGCATAACCAGGTGGATTATCTATTAGAAGAACACCGCTAAACTGTTACAGACTGTTATATGTGTTGACTTTAGCTCTCTGGATATTCACATGTGAGTGAGTAGTCGGTGACCGTATAAAATGTCATCACTGGTGTCAGCCACTGCTATGAATCTCTCTCAAGTGACAGATGTGAGCCGAGTCTGTCTGCATTGAATGTACTGTCAATCAACTACTTGTATTTAGAGAAGGTCTCTAAATGTCTTCAGTAATTAAGTTTTCGCATTGTGATTTTTGTCACTGTTGGCGGAGTGTACTCTTAAAAAATAAATATCCAACTACCTACAAATGTGTTGGTCTCACAATGCATGTATTTCAGTTTTTGTTCACATTTTTATATTTCTGACAGAAGGCTCTCCTGAATCAAAGCTATATTAGGTTTCTGGTGACGGAAACCAAAGGACTTTGACCGGATAGAGTGCAACACACACACACACACACAAACACACACACACGCCACAAGGGGAAACAAAACTGCAAGAAAAGAAATACTGACAAAGTTTTTAATCTCAAAACTTATTTGATATCCTCTAACATCCCTGAGTGTCATCTGCCAAAGACTACAATTATTACTCCTCAGTAAGCCTCGGCTCCATCTTATAAATCCTTTCTTAAATTATTAAAACAAAAACGGCTCCGATAGAACAAGCAGAGCTGAGCTCTCCTGAGCCTGGAAACACACAAAAAAAAAATCAATAGTGACAATCACTGTTAGATGAGAGGTGACAGCTGTGTGGAAAACAAATCTATGCAATCTCCCGAAGAGTTTCGTGAAGAATTGACATACAGTAATTCACAAGTGTGCAGAATAAATTGAAGCAAAATGGGCTTGTTTGGCACATACAGAAAGCCGTGAGCAGCCACAGCAGCAGGGAATTGGGTGCACTCTTTATATTTGACCCTTTGCCACTAAGAAGTGCCATCAAATTAAGCCAAAAGTGCATGTGACAATGGTGCATCACTATGAGCCACTTAGAAACATTCAGAAACCACAGCGGTGTCCAAACAAGCAAATCAAGAACACACCATAACATAATGAGACCAATATTAAGGTTAATGGTCCAGAAAGCAAAAGCCAGACTAATGAGGGAGTCACATCATCTCTACCCTAAATTCCAATTCAATGCGGAATTTCTGCATTTTGGTGAGACGGAGGTGTGCTGCCGAAGTTGTGGAAGAGACAGTTGAGTGGATTTTTAATGCTTTTACGCCACTGTTATGTACGTCTGTTGAACTGTTACTGTGACCTCAATAAAACCAAGGCCATTTTATTGCTGGATTTTAGAGGTAAAATCTGCTGTAAACCACTGGTGCGGCAAAGGATAAATCTGTGTTTTAAGTGTTATGCGACCGCATCCAGTGGAAAAGAAACAGATAAACCTGAAGTTGGTACACGGCGAAAAAGTACTGACCTGGCATCAGCATCACTGACAGCTCAGTCAAGCAGAAGTAAAACAGCAGATTCACAACTGGTTGTGATACCAGACCTTCGGGTTAAAACATTTGGAAAACACTCTCTTCCTACAATATAAAAATCTAACATCTCTTTAAGATATAAGAGTATCTGGTAGTAACAGGTATGGTATACCGTCTAATACCACCATACTGATTCTGACCACAAGTTATGAATTTGAATGTTTCCAATATGCCGAACATACCCAGATGACACACTGCACTGAACAAATGTCCCTCAGTTGCGCTATCCCATGATGCACTGCTTCCCATAACGCATCACCGCCATTCTTCTTCTTATTTTTCGAGTTTATTGTCGTACCACTGCCTACTGCATCGAAGTGTTTTGAATTGCTACAGCCATTCTCTATGCAGTGTAGGGAGACGACTGACTATGAGTACATAAAATTGCTTAGGCGTGATTATTTTTTCATGTACAGTAACTGATTGTTTGCAGAAAAAAAAAAATATATTACTGTAGATTGAACTGAACAGCAACTGGAAAATTGATATGAAAAATTATTTCAGGCAGAATGCTATAAAAAAATAGCATAAATATTTTTGTCTACTGCCAGGTAAATGTTTCCATGGCAATCCTGTAAGCCTGGTGGTCAGGTGACTATGATGTGCACACTCCCGCGACGGTTGGCTTGTTTACCTGTAATTTGCTACTGCTAGTTTTTTGCAACATGGCTGAATATTTTTCTGATTCTGAGGTTGTGGACGAACCATAGCAGTAGCAAATTACAGGTAAACAAGCCGACCGTCGTGGGTGCGCGCAACACTCAGAGATGACATCATCCAAGGTCTGTAGGTCAATCTACAGACCTCGGATGATAATAACAGGTAACGTCGGACTCAACAGGGAATAGCACTAGTGTACAATAACAAAATATTGGTGAAATGAAGGAGTTTCGCGGCAGATAATGCGTTATTAAGAGGCTGCGTTTCGGTGCCCCAGTCACTCACACTATATGGATATACACTGATCTAAATATCTCCCAAAGGAATACAAATTACACAAAAGTTATATAGGTGAGTAAACGATCGTATTTTATGCCAGAAATAGGTCCAGGTTGTAGTTTCCCTTTAATACCCAGCAGGAAACTCACACTTTCAAGAGTTGGAAAGTACAGGGGATCCACATTTTTTTTGTCATCTTTCAATTGCCACATAAATACAATTAAAGGCATGTATGAAAGAATTAGAACATACATGCATCTCAAGCTTTTTGTGCAATACACAGTTCACTATGTGAAATGTCTTGAGTCCAAGGCAATAAGGCAGTGGAGCTATTTTACAATATCTTATCCTCAGTAACAGTAGTTAAAGAAAGTTTGACAGTGATTGTGATTATGACCATAACTCACTGGAATGTTTTTGGCTACAATAATTATATATTATATAATCCCAGAGGGATTTGGGATATTTTCAAGTTGCTCATGACAAAATGAATGACATCAGCCACCAACAAGTGCTTTTTGTTCTTCTCTCACAATCATACAACATTTAATGATAATGAATAATCCGTCAGGCACTCTGTTCCTCATCCATCACGGTCCTCCTGCTCCCTGCAACCAAACAGACAGCCAGTCCATCCGTCACATGCAATGTGTGACAACCTGCTGTGTTTTAATGTTGGCATCCGATATTCAATTTAATGTACTGCACAGTAGTGGCACATAATTATTGTGTTGCTCAAATGAGAACCAATCTGCCGATCCAAGCTGCTATTTATTATTGTGCACTCAGAAACGGAGGCAGCTCTTGGAAAACCAAATTTTATATGTAATTTACTTGGTCAATTTACTTCTGAATTTAGTTCCAGTCAGTGATTATATCCTGTTGAACGCTCATTTATATTTCAGTGGCTTTGAAAGGGTTGTCTTAATTTATGCGGGTTACCAGACATTTTTTTTAGTTTTATATTTCAGTTGCATTATGTTTATTGCTAAAAGCATGAAAAGGAGAAAAAGTGTTCCCTAAACTGGCAACCTAAAAAGGAAGTATCAGTAGGGGAAGATAATCTTTGCTGTGGTTGTAGGGGGGAAAGTGGAAGTGCAATGTATTTGTACAATTGTATTTTTAGAGATCCACTGAATCTAAATTTTATTACCAGCCTTGACAATTCAGTTGTAGTGTGTGCCAGTGTTGTTCAAATATACGAAAACTGTGTGAAACACACGATACCCGTGTTCTCCATTTCACCTCTCTGAGCCGACACACTCTCTGCGCAGGTTTAAGGATTCATAAACAAGTTCAACCCAGTGTGAGAATTCAGCACAGTCGAGGAACGACGGTGAAAAAAAAAGATGCTTAGCTGATGTGCACTGCACTTGGTGCTGCTCTTAAGCTACGCCATTTGGTCTCATCTGTGGGCCGTGCTGGGGCAACGCTCTGACTGCCTGTGGGGGATTTTATGCCCATCGGGGTACATTTTTCAAGCTTTTCAACTTGACATTTTAAACTTTCAGAATGGATTTAATAAAGCCTCCAGGCAGAATTCACATGTTTGTCATAGGGATTTAAGCCGGTGGCAACATGTTTGACTACCTCTACTTCAGGGTGGTCGTGGAGATCCACAACAAATCTCTGCCCTTAATGGGCTCACATTATTGGAGTTAAAGACGCCTCCAGTTACTCATGCCATGACTGATCACAACACTGACTCTGACAAAACCTTGTGAAAGTGTGCACCTGCCAGTGAAAAACAGTTCAAACTGCTTCAACAGTGCATTATATTTCATATAGGTTAGACAACAACATGGAAGCACACTATGAGGGAAGACGTTGCAGGAAGGTGCTAGGAATTATGTTCAATTGTGTTGCATTTGATCAATAAAGGTACATCTTATCTTATTTTAACTTTAGTCAAACTACACAATTATATCAAATGCAAAATATTGATTACTGTACATATGTCAGGCGATGGATGGAGTGAGGCAGCGATAAGATTACTACCTAATGTTAATTATGCTATCATTTTGACAAACTATCATTTTTCAATTCAACATCTTCACAAACAAACTTACAGCCGGATGAAGACCCGACACAAACAGCCAAACAACAGCCATGAATAAAGACGCCTCTTTATTCATTAACAGCAGCGGTGCATTTCAATTCACCGGCACCTTCGCTCAAAACACAATTTGTGAAGAAAGTAACTTTGCTCGTGTGAGAATAATAAGCCTCCGAGAAGCTTCTTATGCTGCAAGGGCACAGAGAGGTCGTCTTAGCTCGGAGACGTCAGTGTAATTGGCATCCAGAGCAGTTGACTCACTTCAAGAGAGATGTGTCATGTTGACGTGGCCATGAACGGAGCTGCATTCTTGGCTGTCAGAGGATAACGATCTTGAATGGAGCCTTTCATCGAGGCTTTGAGTCTCTTAGAATAGTAATCAAAAAAAGAAAAAGAAAATGCCTGTAGTTCTTGTTTATCTGTTTATTTATAAGTGGGATTCCATTATAGAGACGGAGACTTTGGATTGTAGGCAACGCATTGCAGGGTGACTCAGTCAGCGTAAGACAAATCTAATGAAACTGAAAGAGACATTTACCTAAAAACATGTCTACAGACGCTAATGCACGCATCTGATGCACATTTATGAAGCAAAAACGAGAGCAAATGTTTTTGCTCTTGAGCACATGAGTAAAATGTTCATGAATGCAGGCATAGAATTGAATCATGTCATCAAGACATGTGGGATGTGCCGATGTACTGTAGTTCCGATTACCCAAGAAATATGCCACTTGTCGTGCAAGAAAAAAAGTGAAGCAATGGTGTATTTAGGTTATCAGTCAATTTCCATTTCAATTACTTTTCCAGAAAGTTTAATTTAATATCATTCGCTGGGAAACCAACAGTGTGTGCCCCTTCAACATAACAAGGCCCAGTGTTATGTTTTTACCTTTCTGATCTACTGTGATACAATGGCCAATTGTACACTGAGAAATATGTGGGGAGAGCACTGGACTAATGTCTAGACAAGCAGCTTAGGGACTGAGAGGTCACTGGCTCACTCCACACTATGGCCACTGCCGATACAACTTCCCAAACCGCTCCCAGCGCGCCTTGCATGGATGCACACTGCCCGCCTCAAGTATGCTCAGTTGGATGCTTACATACATAAATAGCGAATAAAACTAATTTGATTTTAAAATGACATAATAATAATAATGTTTTAGTCATAGAGCATTGGTTGATCCGTTGCAGTCTGGTCCTAAGCATGCAGGTTGTCTAAAACTAGATTTGAAACAGTCTGAAAAAAACAGCTGTAACTCTTACAAGTAAAAACTACTGTTTTTAAAAGGTGCCTGCTTAGTTATACTAAAACTGCACATCTGTTAAGACGCAGCCACAGCAGCTACTTATTGCTGCACTAACACAACATCAGCAACCACTGATTTTTTGAATTTCATCGAGCCAGCTGTGATTGTATGTATTCACTGGTCCAACAATATGTTAAAGTCAAAAAGTGTTTCTCATCATCGTTCAGCATCATTCTAAGGGACACATCTGTTTCATTCTTCAGTACCGTTCCGCTGACGAAAGGCAACGTCACTGTTCGTTCCATTTTTGGCTCACAGACAGTTGCTGTTTTTTTTTTATTTTTTTTTTTATTTTTTTTTTTAACACAGCACAGCTGGAGACCCATACAGCAAATTCAGGTCAGGCAGCGAGACTGACATTTTTACATACCTCTTATGGCAGCTTTCAACGAGTGCAGCTTTACGACGTTAATTATTACATCAGCACCATGTCATGAATTGTCCAGCTCCAGCTCCTGGGCTGTCAAGAGTTTAAATTCTCTCACAAAATGGTAGCATAATAGGTACAGTAATATGTTGCAGGGGGAGAGCTGTCAGTTTTCAGCACCAATTACTACACCACTGCTCTGCTATGTGTCAACATTCACACATTTTGATGAGTCACATAATGAAAAAGGTAAACTGACTGTGGGATAGTTGAAAAAGTTAGCTGCTATTCAGTGAATTAACTGAAGGAAGCAGTTGTGGGGCATGGTTTTAATATTTATAAGGACGTATTACACAGAAAAATAACCTAAAAGTCCAGCAAGTATATTCTGAGTAACTCGCTCAGTTTTCTACATGCACACTAATATTCTGGTAAACAGCATATTCCATTTGGATTGTAGCAGCTTTCACTTGAGATGTGGGACGTGCAGATGAGCCTGCACACATTAGTTGGGTTTTTAGTAACATCATTTGGACATGTAGAGGGCATTCAGAATATGCAGACTGAGACACACAGCCTCTTTGCCTGTCTATGGTCGTCTTTGTGCATTGCACACAAACCAACTAGCCAACAGTTTGGAAGGCTGGGTTCGAGGCGGATGCCCAAAATAAAAGCTCAGGAGCCCAGAGGAGGAGAAACTCATCTACGTTTAAGCATTACGAAAGACCTCAACAGGTTTTCCAGAAGGTTGCTGAAGGATACGTTAATTGGAGTCTGCACAGGTGTATGTGACCTGGAATATGAGTGGACTAGTCATTTTCATTAGCCATGTAAACAGCTTAGTTAGATTTTTTTCTATATAATGCAATACATACAGTCACTGTTGCTGGAGTTCTAAACCTTTGTTAGCAGCCGTAAAACAACACACTACTAATCTGCAAATGTTTCACATCTTTAAACCTACATGCAGCTGTTTATAGAGTGAACGGTCTATTTGATATTGAAATGACTCTCTTAAGCCTGGGGGAGAGAGGGAGAAAGATACTGCTCTCTGCAGTAAATGCCACTTAATTATGTGTTGTATTTGATTTACTGTGATTGTGAGTTCTATTCCAGTAAGTGCTTTAAAAAAAACAAAAAAAACCCCAGCTTGGATAGAATGAAGATCCTTATGAAAACCAAATCACAGCTGGACTCCACAAATCATTTCCCCCTATTTATCAAACCACAAACAGAATGAAAAACAATTTATACGACGTAATACGCTTACGTTCTGTCTATAGCGGGGAATTCTTACATATCTTTACAAATCTCTTGTCCTCCATTACTCCTTTTGAACCTCACATCTCGTTCTCACTTAATCAGCTTTGGTCTGTTAACTTTAGCGGTTAGCCATGGCTACTCTGTCTCCCTCCTTCTCTCTCCTGCACGTCCTGTCACGTTTAGTTACTCTTCTGTCTCCTTTAACGGTAACGGTACGTGTAATAAATGTAGTTTATTCGTAGCATTGGAGGCGAGGCTCCGCACCATGGACAACAAACCAGTAGCTAGCCAGGGCCCTGTAGCCGGTGCGAACCGACCGAGAGTAGCTCCTGTTAGCATAGCTCCTGTTAGCTGCTCTGGAGCTGCCGGGGAAACCAGGGCACCTGGGTGATGGTACGAATGAAGCATAGTCCTACCCGGCCCATAGATCACCACCAACCGCTTCACGTTTCAAATCGATTTTCCCCACTTAGAGACACACCTGCTGAGAAACCAACTCTGTGAAGATAGAGAATCCAGCGACCATAGTTAGATGCATTCCAGGGGCCAGAGCGGGCGACACTGAATCTTACCTTAAACTGCTGGCTAAGGCTAAGGCTAAATATGGTAAAATTGTTATTCACTTCGGCAGCAATGACACCCGGTTACGCCAATCGGAGGTCACTAAACATACTGTGGAATCGGTGTGTAAGTTTGACAAAACTATGTCGGACTCCGTAGTTTTCTCTGGACCCCTGCCCAATCTGACCAATGATGACATGTTTAGTCGCATGTCCTCATTTTATCGCTGGTTATCTAGGTGGTGTCCAGCAAACGACGTGGCCTTCATTGATAATTGGAACACTTTCTGGGGAAAGCCTGGTCTGATTAGGCGAGATGGCATCCACCCCACTTTAGCGGGTGCTGTTCTCATCTCTAGAAATATGGTCGATTTTATTAACCCCCCCCGAAACCATGGCAACCCAGAGTTCAGACCAGGAGGCGGAGTTGTAGTCTTACACACTTCTCTGCCGCTTCTCTAGGACTGTCTCACATCCAAAACTCTATACTCCATAGATGTTCTGTCTGCTCCCAGATTATTTAAACCAAAAAACAACAAAAGAGGAGTTACTCATTCAAACCTTATACAAATCAGTACAAGTTCATTGGTAGAACAGAAGAATAGGAAAATTAAATGTGGTCTTTTAAATGTCAGGTCTTTCTTGTCTAAATCTCTTTTATTGAATGATTTGATAACTGATTATCAGATTGATCTATTTAGTTTGACTGAAACGTGGCTACAGGATGATGAATATGTTAGTTTAAATGAGTCTACGCCACCCAATTATCACATTCCTCGAAGCACAGGTAGAGGAGGAGGAGTGGCAGCAATCTTCCACTCTGATTTATCTTTTAATCCTAGACCTAAGCAGAGCTTTAATTCATTTGAAAGCCTTACTCTTCGTCTTCCTCATCCAGACTGGAAAACACGAAAAACTATTCTTTTTGTTGCGGTGCATCGCCCATCTGCTCCTTACTCTGAGTTTTTAGCTGAATTCTCTGAGTTTTTATGTGATTTAGTTACTTAGAACAAAAACAGTCATTATAGTAGGTGACAGCCTTAGCTCTTCATGTACGTCATTATGAGATTCAATTGGCTTTTCTCAGAATATAAACAGATCAATTCACTGTTTCAATCACACCTTAGATCTTGTCCTAACATACGGCATAGAAACTGAAGGTTTGACAGCATTTACTCGTAACCCTCTTTTGTCTGATCATTTCCTCATAACATTTGAATTTACAATAATGCATTACACAGAAATTGGAAAGACATTTCATCACAGTAGATGTGTATCTGATGATGCTGTAACTAGATACAAGGAGTTAATTCCTTCATTGCCGTGTGCCAATGATGTGGACGGCAGCAATCACAATTTAACTCCTACACAAATAGATTATTTTGTTGATAGCACTGCAGTATCGCTTAGTGCAACTCTAAACTCAGTTGCCCCTCTGAAAAAGAAGGTCATGAATCGGAGGAGGCTAGCGCCCTGGTATAATTCACAGTTGCGCAGTTCAAAGCAGGCAGTCCTAAAGCTGGAAAGAATTTGGCATTCCACTAATTCTGAAGAAGCTCACATAGCCTGGAAAGATAGTTTAACAAGTCATAAAAAAGATACAGAGATCTTAGATATTAGATCTTAGATATAATATTAGAACAGCATATTATTCATCATTAATAGAAGAAAACATGAGCAACCCCAGATTTCTTTTCAGCACTGTAGCCAGGCTGACAAAGAGCCACAGCTCTGTTGAACCATCTATTCCTTTAGCTCTCAGTAATAATGACTTCATGAGCTTCTTTACAAATAAAATTGTAGGCATTAGAGAAAAAATTCAAGGCACTTTTCCAACAGACTTTTCCAAGTACAGTTTACTTTAGAAACTTCGATAGGACCTAATCAGTATCTGGAATCCTTCACTCCAATAGATCTTTCTGAGCTCACTTCAACAATTACAGCATCAGCTTGTCTTCTAGATCCCATCCCAACTAAATTTCATTATCAATGATGATTCTTCTATACAAAGAATACAAAATTGAATTATGGAGTTCCTCAGGGTTCTGTGCCGGGACCAGTTCCCTTCACATTATATATGCTTCCCTTAGGCAATATTATTAGGAAACACAGCATAAACTTCCATTGCTACGAATCAGCTGGTTAGGCTCCAAGCATGCCTTAAAGACATAAAGGCTTGGATGACCTGTAATTTTCTACTTTTAAACGCAGACAAAACTGAAGTCATTGTATTTGGCCCTGAACATCTCAAAGATTCATTATCTAATCACCTGGTTTCTTTGGATGGCATTACCTTGGATTCCAGTACTACTGTGAAAAACCTTGGTGTTATATTTGAGGGAGATATGTCCTTTAATTCGCACATAAAGCAAGTAACCAGGACTGCCTTCTTTCACCTGTGTAATATCATTAAAATTAGGATCATCCTGTCTCAAAGTGATGCTGAAAAACTAGTTCATGCATTTGTGTCTTCCAGGCTGGATTACTGTAATTCGTTACTGTCTGGCTGTCCAAATAGCTCTTTAAAAAGCCTCCAATTGATTCGAAATGCTGCAGCAAGAGCATCATATTAATCCAGTTTAAGCTTCTCTTCATTGGCTCCCTTTAAAATCTAGAATACAATTCCTCCTTTTATACAAGGTCCTTAAAGGCCTAGCTCCATCATATCTTAAAGACCACATTGTACCATATTATCCCAACAGATCACTTCGATCTCAAAGTGCAGGCCTATTTGCGGTTCCTAGAATTTCAAAAAGCAGAATGGGAGGTAGAGCTTTCAGCTATCAGGCTCCTCTCCTGTGGAACCAGCTCCCAATTTGGGTTCGGGAGGCAGACACTCTCTCTATTTTTAAGGTCAGGCTTAAGACTTTCCTTTTTGATCAAGCTTATAATTAGGGCTGGACTGAACCATCTCTTAGTTATGCTGCTATAAGCCTAGGCTGCTGGGGGACGATGCACTGAGCACATATCCTCTTCTTTCTTCTCTCTCTCACACCAAGCTCCTGTCCTCTCATTTCTTTTATCTAGCACTGAGCTCCTGTCCTCTCATTTCTTATCTATTACTAATTATGCAGTCATTCTGTGCTATTACTGTAAAGCATTAACATGCTATACACTGCTGTGTGTCCCTCTCCCTCCCCTCCCCTCCCCTCCCCTTCCCTCCTCTCCTCCTCCATCTTCTTGTGAGTGCGTGTGGCCTGGAGTTGTGTGTTTCCTGTGGAGCTCCATACTACATCTGCTGTCATGGTCTCATCAACCTGCCCAGTCGTCATGGCCTCCTGTAGTTACCCACTCCTACCTGAATGAACAATTCTCCAACCTGCCTATGATTCCTCTTATATTCTCAAACTGTCATGTAACATCATCAGCTATATCTTGTATTTGTATCATCATCAGATTCTACATGTACGCTTGTAGTCAGATGTATGTATCTATGACAGATGCATGTTTATCTGGTTCCTCCTATCCTAGATAACTTTATTAATCCCTTTGGAATGAGTCTGTATGAGCTGTGTTCTGCTCTATGTTATTGTTAAAAAGGAGTTTTTCCTTGCCAAAGTGTCTTGAGACAATTTGTATTGTTATTGACGCTATAAAAATAAAATTGAAATAAATACTGCTGTCACTACAAATTGCTGCTTAAGTAGTTAGATGAACAATCACAGCAACATTTCTGACGTCAATCCCTGATGACGACAGAGTCTAAATGAAACACAGTGTGTCTTCATTACAAAAATAACATGTTGCTATAGTGTTGATTACTTCTGCCGACCGATATGAAAACTTCTTGTGGCTAACACAGAATTGAAAAAGGAAAACTAAGGAAATCTACACTTTGTATTACGTTTAACATGTCACCGCATATAAATTGACATTTAATGGTGGAATGAAAAGGGAGGCATGAGACTGTGTCCTAGAGCTGCATTTTAACTCGGTAATGGAAAACATAAATAAACATGACGGTATTATTTATAATGTCATGTTGGGTTTATATATATGCACCCCGGGCTTGGATAGATGACACAAGCACACACACAGGCTGTGAAACCCTGACTTACATGTAATTTATTTAAATTGGAAAAGCAAATCAGAAGTTTCTTTGTTTCTCTTTCGGTTTCATTTTATTTTCAAGGTACGATTCATTAACCTTGACTGTCCTCTCAGACTCTGCAACTGTACCGCTCCTGTTCCGCCCGTCTGTATCCTCCTTCTCAGCACGTTCAAGGTTATTATTACATTTTCTTTACCTTTTCTCCGAGCCAAACCCTTGCCAGCTGCGTAGTGAGATAAGGGCAGAGCATCTAAAAATAACCCACTCATTCTGGGTACAGAGCATGCCGTGTCATTCAAGGTTCTTCTTTATGCCCTGATACAAACATCTTGAGATAGCATTTTGAAAACTGTACTCGATAGCATCACACTTGCTTTTCTCTGTAAACATACGGAATTTGACGTACACTCGTTTCCTTTTTGCCGTCCTCCTACTACTTGCTCACCTTTTGTCCTTTCAATCCCTTCTCTTGTCCACGTCTCACAGATTTACATTCCTCTTTTAGGCTTTTGTACCGCTTGACTTTTCCTTAACCCCGTTTTAAATCATCTTTCTCCACTTCCCCTCACTCGGTTGCCCCTAGCGTGTCTAATTCAATCCCACACATGCTCACTCATTTGAGTTTTTCGTGATGCCACTGAGTGCAACAGTCTGCTGCAAGCCTCTAAAAGGCCAAGATCGCACAGGAGCCTTCACACATTTGTAAAGCAGCTAAAAATGTATTACTTTGCATTGACAACTTTAAGAAGAAGACAACTTTAAGTTGTGAGCAACTAATTTTACCCAGCAGCCGTCGCTGTATTTGATGTAGAGGATGTGAGCTAAAATCTGAGACGCTGACATCAATTTGTTGCTGCAGGAAATTTAACCTAGTTACCAAAAAAAAATAAAAATCACCACTGCTGTTGTTTACACTGACATTAACGGCAAATAAGACTTTTATAATAAGCTTTTGTTTACAAAAAGTGTCCCACTGTCTGAACTCATGTCATGTTCGCTGCTATAATCAGACTACCTGAAGAGAGGTTTTGTGCATAGTGTACTGGTTGAGAAGCTGCCGGTGTTTACACTACAGTCAGTAGTGAATTCAGTGCTTTGTTATTCCAAGTCAACTATTATACTTTACTGGCAACAGGAGAGCCCCAGACAATTAGGGCTGGAAGGAGAAAGGAAGATAAAAGAAAAGAAGATGAAAGAAAAAAAAAATTGGAGACCAGCAATGACAGAGAAAAAAGTAGTGAACAGTTAGTTTGGTCTTTTCAAGCTGGATTGCTCTGAAGATGAATAAAGGGCTGTTCAGTGATGCCTAAATTGCCTGTTTTCAGACGGATGGTGTCATGAAAGAATTAACTACATGAATGACAAAACTTCCGAAGTTATTACAGAATTACAGACACAGTGCGCTGGCGATGTGAAATATCAGCTGCAAAATCCCTTACTTAAGTATTCAGTTCATTTATTCAGTATATATATAAAATAAAACAAACTCTTGTTCCCTGCGAGTTCTCCAGATCAGATCTGAGACCCATGCCGATCCGGTGCGTTTTGCGTCATTTGGCCCCGCCTCTGGAATATCAGAGCAGATCCGAACATCAGACGAGATTCAGCTTCAAACAGAACCTGAAAATGTAACATTTTAGTCTTGCTTTTATCTGGTGCTGGTAGTCTCATAATTATGACCATTCTTTGTGTTTTCACTGTTGATTTGATGTTGATGTTATTCCTTTTCTTGGTTTGCTGTTCTTCTTTTGTCTGTTCTTTTATCCTTCGTGGATGTACAGCACTTTGAGCTGCACTTGTAAAACTCTGCTGTAGCAATTTAACTTCTTCTACTCACTATTCCTCTTCTTCTACTTGCCACTTCTCCTTCTTCTACTTCTTCTCCTACTTTGTCTTCCTCTACTTCTCCTCCATCTCCTTGGGCGTTTCTCAGTATCTGTTCATGTTGCTACTTGCGTCTGTGTGAAAGGTCTGCCCAGCAATTGTCCTAATGAAAAGAAAGCATCTGCCCAAGTACAGTCCAAATGTCTAAATGTTCTTGCCTTGTCAGTTTTATCAAGAACACATCGGGACGTTACTTGTGTGGACAGCCTGGTATCCCTCAATGCTTTTCAGAAGCGCCATCAAGTATGTTGCGATTCCAAATTATTGAATTACCCACCTCTCGTCTTCCAGAGTTTGTATTTCACAGTAGGGCTGTGTAGTGCTATTCATTTCCTGAATCGAGTTCCAGTTCCATTCAATGGATTTAGAAAAAATTCAATTTTGAAACTATTCTACTTAAAACAAATACTAATGTTGTTACTGGTTCCACAGATTAGTGGTATATCCACAATATTTTACCTCACCCTGGCAAATCTTGGCCTGAACGTGCTCTCATGGTTGCAGCTTCTGTCATGTTTTGGATCTCTTCTCACAATCTAAGACCAATCTTGAGGAAATGGCGTGTATTTTAAAAATCGATTAGCAGATTTCACAAATCCATATTTGTTCAAATCAAGTTTGACTTAAAAAGGATAACCCTTTGTCAGTCTCTTGTCAAGTCCACACTACTAAGTGTTCAAGTCCTAAGCTCACATACAAAACACTCCTTCTTCTAATTCTTCTTGCAAATCACAGTGTGAAGTCCAGGTAAACATCAGATCATCACATTTGGAAAGTTACATCAATGGCTGACCTCCTACTGCGACATCAGAGAGGTTTGAGAGGAGGGGGGTTCCTAAAACTGCTCGACCATACGACAAGTGAAGTGACTCCTTAACCAATGGTTATACTGTATGTCTATAATTCCTTTGCAGGAGCTTAATTTATATCTAGTATTCCCGTGTGTGGTATTTGAGTGGTCATAAATGAAGATAACATCACTCTTAGCTGTGCAATAGGTAAATTACATTGCTGAACAGCATTAGCCTAAAAGATAAAATTGCAAACTGAGGACATGTTATGAGGAACAATTTCTTTTGCTAACACAGCTGCGACTGACACTCCTCTGCTCACACTACGGTTCATGCTAAAGCAATACAATTTTATGATTTGTCAGGGGATTTTTTTTTTGTGTGTGTGTGTGTGTGTGTGTGTGTGTGTGTGTGTGCGTGTGTGTGTGTGCGTGTGTGTGTGTGCATGCTGCTTTGCTGCTCCACCCTGAAAAAAACAAATTGATAGAAGTATTGATGCAGGTTAAACACAGTGTGAGTGAAAACACAGCTCCGCAGTGTTATCAGCCAATTTCTCTTGTTTACTGCCGCCAAAATAGAGGTCAGCATGTGTGGGAAAAGTGTGCGTGTGTGTTTGTGTGCTGAGCATGTGGTACACCAGAATAAGGCTTTGGTCACTTTACCACACCAGTAAGAGAAATAGCGAGAGAGTGCAAAGGTCGCTAAGCTCGCCAGACACCACTATCCTTTGCAAGTTTAATTCCTTTGAAATGAGTTTAGGTGTTAAATGAGCCCGTGTTGGAACTGAATTAAATTCCACAGCTATCATTAGAAAGGTTTCTATTAAAGAACCTTGTGTTGGGAAATTGGCTCCAAGAGCATCTTGGCCCGATAAAGGTAGGAATATTTCTAATTTCCTACAAACTGCACTCGTTTTGACCCCAGGGGTTCAGCAAGGCAGCAAAATAGCCCATTAATTCTGTGTGAAAGCAGGCTGCCATAGAGAACCACCACAATCTGTAACCTCTGATGATTTGTGTGAAGGAACATTCCCGCTTACAAAGTAGGGAGCACTACATCCCTGCTCTGCTTCAGCTTGGCGCAGAGTTTGTGAATTATTAACCAAACAATGTATGTCATTCCAGAATTAATTGGCATTTATTACTTCCTCGAGCGCTATCCAACTCCTGACTTCTGTTACCAATTATCCATTATTAACTGTAAACACAATATATCCAGCGGACAACTGCTACAAAAATTGTGTGCTAATCCCATTTTCTTGCACAATGAGGTACACGTTTAGATTAAAAAAAAAAAAGAAGTAATGCTTTAATAAAACATGTATGCTTTAATAAAATACTGTACTTCAGTCCCAATGTGAAGGGCATTGTTATACCCAGCGTTAATTAATCCCATTATACATAATCGAGTGTGGAGATGAGAATGTAGCTAAGAATACTTTCATCAAAACCAGCCCTGAGATTATGGCTTTTTTTATTGCCACCAAACTCGCTGCTGCAAACATGCTTAATGCAGTTCCACGGTACCGTGGGGAATAGTGGTCAAGGAGCGTATTAACCTCATTTACATTTTAAATTAGTCACAGGGAACACAAACTTCAAGACAAAGAAGTGACAGATTCAGCAAAAAGCCGAAAGAAAAGTTTCCAAAAGATCAGAATAAACAACAGCAAGGTTGATCCACAATCAAGAGTGTGTGTGCAGATTTGTCTCTCTATGGGTGTGGTGGAAACTTTGTATATTAAAGAAGCTTCTGCATGAAAGCACCTGTGTTGTGCTGAAATGGTTCGCTCCAACGAAGGCTGAACATTTGCTGGCTCCAGCTCGTCAAAAGTAAAGTTTCGCTGCTTTCTCCTGTTTAACATTGCTGCCAGGCAAACACATCTGGATAAAACTCTGAGAACTTGTGACGGCCTTTCCTGCTCTCTCGGTTTAATATACTCAATCTGACAGACCCTTCCAGTTAAATGTCAAAATATCAATCAATGCCTTCCTGATAGAATCACTTCACGGTCAGACCCCCCTTATCTGCAGAATCCAGTCATTTGTCAGCGCCTACCAAAACCGGTTTGGGGAGTTTCAGGTGCAGAGACGACTCAGAGAAACATTAATGGGACCTCTGTCACCATGGTTACAGTACAATAACAACCCCTTGTTAAAGGTTAGAGAACACTGAATAATTCGTTCCCACATACCCATTTGAACGTGTGCTTTATGGACAACACTGAAGCAAAACAGTACGAAATTGAGGTTTCTTTTTATCAATCTGCCCTGATGAGCTCTTGTGAACCCAAAACACAGCTCGACTGACCTCTCTCGTCCTGCCTTTGGCCCTGTAGGCCCAGTCTACTTCGTCTAATAGAGATGTTGAGTGGAGAACACAGAGGGGAGGCGAGCTAAAAGTCTCTCTGAAGAAAGAAGCAGATTATATATAGCCACTGATTAAGGCAGAGATGGGAACATGACCTACATGCATAACAACATTTTTTTCTCACTTTCTGCTACAGAACAAGCCTCCGTCCAGGACCAGGACTCTACAACTGGGAGAATCACTCTAATTATAACACCAGAGACAGATTTCAATGCACACCTCATTAATATTTCTCTCCTTATTGGGTTAATAATGTTTTTTAGAGGCTCGGGAGGACTGGGAGAGCCCGTGTCGTGCCAGAGAACCTTTGCTCTCAGTGCACCTGTCAAGCAGGTAAAAACGGCCGCTCTCATCCATTGTGTCTGGATTGTGTAACAGATTATACTTGAAACTGCTAACTTGCTTTCACACAGAGTGTCTGTGTTCTCAAAATAGCTGTTCCCCTGGGAGACTCACAGGGGATGAGGGGAGGAAAGGGGGAGATAGTGAGAGGGAGAAAGAGGGTGGGAGAGAGGGCTTTCTCCTTCCCCATCAATCTTTTGGATCCTGCCCCACTGATGCCAGCGGCCGCGTAGCCGCCCGGCTCCAACAGCGCCAACGTCGGCAAGCAGCCGCGGGGAGCGGACCTCGCTGAGATTCAATCCAGAACCTCAGCCACCTGAGGTTGATTTAACACCCCTGTTCCTGGACTGTGAGAGCGGCTGATTATACAGCCAGTCAGTCCCTTTCCCCCCTCCTCATCTCCCTCAGCTCCAGACCATTACCCAGAACTGCTGCGCAGAGCTGTCTGGACTCACGCAGACACGGAGAGGACGCAAGGAGGCAGGTCATAGAGCCGAGACAAGATCAAAGGCAATAACTATGTGCGTGTGCAGATGAATCAGCAAGTAAATGTGTGTTTGGGTTGTAACTCTGACTCATCTTCGAGGTTATAACTCAAATTCATCAAATTTTTTGTCTTAATGGCTCATTTAAAAGTCAGTCCTCTATCGTATTAGCCCGGAGTCAATAATGTCACTAGATATTTGCTGGCTTGTGTATGTGGTTTTTTTTTTCAACATTTTAACAGGGACACTATTAATTAGATTTTACTGAACTTTACAGGAGTAACCACGTTATGTTATTCTGAATTAAATTAAATGGGCAATGCTTTAAAAGGCTGAATGTGGAGTTTGGAAGAACTTACAAGGCAAGTAGTGTCTAACAAAAGAAATGTGCGGGCTCCAGAGATTTTGCAGCTGAATCAGCCTTGCGATGTAAAATCCATACATTTTTTTTGGGCCATTCCTTAATGCATCTTTCACAAACTTTATAGCAAAACACTTCAGGGTTGAGCTAAGGTTTCACATTAGCCGCAACTGAGGTGAGAATTAGTTTCGTACACTAAAGAGGATGTATCTGTATGGGCGTTTCTTGCCAAATGCTGGGTCAAAGAGTCATTACAACACCTCATTAGTACCTTCTGATAAAGTAGGAAGCTGATTTGAAAATTAAGACAGGGAATGTTTTATAAATGTCATTCAAATCTGTGCTGATTACAAAAACACAAACACTCGCCCACACACACACACACACACACACACACACAAATCTGTTGAGTTGAACTGGTGCAGAGTGCGTTTTTAATTAAGAGCTATCGCTTTAAGAATCCAACCAAAGAGCTCGATTGGAGACAATTAAAAACAAAAACATACCATCACAGTATAAGATTAAAGAGTCCCCTCGCAGCTTTTTGTATGCTTTGACAGATGGGTTATCGGTGACCTCATCACCTCAGCATATGTTCCTTCAGCAGGTGAACAGATCGACATGCGACTGACAGGAGGGAACGCTGAGCCTCGTGAAAGGCTGCTGCCTGTTCACTCGCCGTCGTAATTACACATACATTGGCCCTTTTTACTGCTCATTTAAGAAGCCGGAGGGAGCGTCGGGGCAAATGCTGTACCAGCAAAAGCAGCTGAACAATTTTATCATCAACCGCTTGTTTTTGTTGAATTCGTGTGTGTTGTGTAGGTCTGCAAAGCAAAGATTGGACTGTACCGCACTGTATGTGTTTTGATTGTTTTTGATCAAAGGAGGTTATAGCTGACTATGCCGCAAACAGCAAAAGGACACGCACATGCACTAATTTAAATTTATATAGGACAGAAGAGATACAAAGCCAAATATCTGGGAACAATAATAATAAAAAGCTGTGTGAATGTGAAATATTGCCTTTACTATTTTTTTTGTGTAAAAAATCAGAATCAAGCTTTCCTTTGGATTTTCCTCTTATGCGTTTATCATCATTTACGAGAAAACAGACAAGTCTAAACATGACTACGTCCAGAAAACCATTTAAAATAATTTTGAACTTAAGATATGTGAACTGTTGCAGAACAATCTAAAGTATCATCTGGCTTTATAATACTTCTAATAAATCTGAAGTGTTGTTATTTATAGAGAAAACATCTGCCATTTCAGCACTCACAAAGTGATTGTGTGAGCTTTTTACACGCATCAATTAATAGTTTTCCACATTGCAAATGGCTGTCCTTGGTTAGAGATGAGGGTTAGTATTGTCAGAGGCTCTCATTGCTGCTTTCTTTTGTGTGTTGGACATAATAGCTCCGCGCTCAAACACATCGCTCAGTCTTACCATCTACATAATGCTTTCACCTTGGCATTTCTATCCTTTTGTATGAATGGTACAAAGGATAACACACACATAGGCACACACATACAAAAACTCAGTTCGTAGGTAAATACACGCCGGACTGCTGAGTCCTTACACGGCACACAAAATAAAAAAATAGAGCTATTCTGGTCTTGACTTCCTTGGCTTTTTATTAGGTTTCCATTTTCCTATTTAAATCACTCTCTAATACATTGACCATAACCTGAGGAATAAAAAGCTGTCAAAATGCTAAAATAACTATAGCAATGTCACATTAAATGATAGATGATGGAGCGTTTCAGGTCTGCATCCAAAAGTCACTCTTTAACAAAGACACTGGACATACTTTGTTGGAAAAATAACATATAAAGCAACATTTTCAGGTATCTTGTTAAAGGTAAAGTGAGGTAAAGCAGCTGATCTGCGCAGATTGCCATCAATAATGAATGCTATAAATACTTCTGGCCGTGCAGGAAGGCCAATTATAATCATTGACTGTATCTAAAGACGGACAAATTGCCCATGTCATCACCCATTTTCTTGAAATGATTTGATACTTGGTGTTTTGGCTCAGGCCATTGCCACCTTAGCAGTACCTGACTCCTCTTAACTCCCAGCTAATGCAAAAATAGGCAAAGGTGTGGAGTGCAAGCATAGACTGTACATAAATATGGACAATGTGTCCCCACACCCTTGCACTAACGCTAGTTTCCCAGGGATACGGGGGGCGCCATCTTGCGAGTTTGGAGCCAGAGTCTGAGCCAGAGCCACACTTCTGTCATAGTCACTCGCATTTTCGTTTAATTAATACTGCGCTCTTCTCTACCTCCACCAAAGAAATACTGGATTCTTACTCTCACAGTCCTACAGGACCTTTACGAGTGGTTGGCATGGCAACTAGTAGTCATCATGAGGTCACATCCTGTATCTATAAAGTTAAATAACTAACTAAAACAAAACCTTGTATTACGTTAACTACCTGAAATGACAGAAACCATCTTTGAAAAAAAAAATTGACGAGTATTTTAGTGTTTTAGTTCGGCCCACGTCCCATCCACTAAAATGGAGGGGGTGGAGCTTATGACCTATACTGCAACCAGTCACCAGGGGGAGCTCTACTTGCTTTGGGTTCACTTTTGAGGAGCTGTTCTGCCATCCATCTTTATACTGTATTAGTGTGAGAGACTGAGTGGAGTTGAGCCAGGCATCTGACGTCTGATGTAATTAAAGCGGGTGAGTTGAATATAAATATATAAATATCCCTCTGTGCTCGTGTTTATTTCTGCTGTTTTTGCATGTTAACACTGAAGTCTTTGGAACTTGCTCAGCCAGCCTCAAGTCACCATTTGAGGAACTGCTCTTTTTGACACTCCTGCGTTGGCCTTATTTTTCCAGTAATGGAAGTTGCTGCTTGATTAAAATACTAATTCGTCATGTAGTGTGAGTTAACACATGCCTAATAAAATTGGCACGCTGTCCGCCAAACTATCAAGGTTATAGCTGGTCAACAGCAACTGGTGCACTGTCAGAGTACTCTGGGTGGAGCTTGATAGCTAGACACAAACACTTCTCACAGCATTTGTTTTACCCAGTGGGCGAGCTGAGCTGTGAAAATGTCACGCACTTGAAAGCTGCGTACTGAACGGTTCAAGATAAATAACCGCGCCGAAATATCCCTTAGAATTTGGTACTGTAGTAGTAGCTCCACCTGCCCATGCAGACCCAAAGCAATCAGACCAAGTTATGAGGAAAATGAGTCCTCATTCTGTGCAAAAACTTAGTTCAAGAAGAGAGGTTATATTCCAAAGTTAATTAGTTTAGTTTAAATTCTTTGAGTTGGGGCGGTGAAATGGTAACAGACAAATTTCAGTTGTATTTAATCTCTTTATAACTGATTAATCATTTAGGACCTTTTGTCACTGTATTCACGGGTAGGTTTCAAATTATTTTATTAAATTAGAAATTAAATATCTTTTTTGTTTTTTGGTTGAACAAAATTAAACCATAGCATTTACGCTATGTACTGTTAGCTAGCATGCAGCTAAATGTAAATTTAACAGTAAGATTCTTTACTTGAATATGTGGCACTGGACTATCTGATGTGTAAACTACAGTAAAGATGATGTTTTTCGGAAAACATGGCCCTTCCTGTCATATATTGGTTTGAATATTTCCACCATTCTCGCAAGAGGGTTTGTATCATAACTTCAAATGCTCTGCCTTTTAAGTGACACTTTACCGTTGATGTGCTTTTATTTCCGATCATGTGGATGTATCGTGCAGTGTGCCCTCAATTTATTTTACTATATGTATCTGTGGGATGTACTTCCTGAATCTATCGCCTGTATGAATTTGGAATTTGAAATTTGAAATTTGAATTTTGATATGTGTGTGAGCCAATGTATGTTTGTTTGTTCTGTCATGTATGTTCATGTTTTATCTTGAAAATTTAATAAACATATATTTAAAAAAAACAACAACAAAAAAAAAAACAGTAAGATTGAAGGACCCTCATATGCACTTTACCTGAGGAGAACTACACATTTTGACCTCCCTTCCTTGAATTTAAGTCACATTGGAAAAGACTCCTGTTACAGCCATTACCGAGATAAATAGAGAATTATACTGAGCAAAAGTGTTTTTAATACAGATGGGATCTGTCTATTGTTTCCAGATTGAAAAGAAGAGAGCCCATATAAAATCTTTTCCTGCCTGTGTTCATGAAGTATTTCATACACAGCTTTCTCCACAGAGCGAGTATGAGCGAAGCAGTGATTTTTAGGAACTCATAATTATTCTTCCGTTCCTTCATGGCAGAGTCCTCCACTCAGCCTAACTTTGGGAACACTTTCAAGTTCACCTTGCCATTCATGGCACCAAATCTCAGCGAGCTCGGAGGAAAGATTAAGAGCAGAGTGGAATCATAATAAAGGTGACAGAGGAAGTCTCACGGGACACCTCGCCTCCAGGCATACGGGGGGGAGACATCTCACTTTATAATGCAGTTAAATTATTTCCTCACAAAGCAGTTTTTCTTACTCTGAATGCCTCGGCCATAAACACGGTGCTCCCTGTGTGGCCCCAATTAGCAGAAAGGAAATCTTTCAGAAATTCGGAAGAAACTGTGAAAAAAAAATTCAGTAAAAACTGAATCTCTGATTTTATTTCTTTTGGTTAACTGGATAATGATAAACCAATCTTTGCTTCCAATGTCAACATTATTTACATACATTGCCATGCATCTTGTGTCAGGCAATGAGTTGAAATGAAAAAGAAAACACAGATAAAAAGGGAAAACTCTAAATATAGCTCTGTGCATCAGGCAAATCGTTGGCGCACACAAGAACCCGAGCATCCATTCAGAACTCCTCAGACATAGTGTATGTACTCAACCACTGCCTCCTTATTTGACCGGCACTAAGTGATTCAAGCAAAATACCACGAGTGTTTGTGCTGATAGATAAATGCTACACTCCCCGCCATTACTCACACTGGCAGCCCCAAATAAGCTGTAGCGTACTGAAGTATGGGGGCAGGCTGTCTTAATGCTAATTTGCAATTCAAAGTAGTTTTCATAAATTATTCAGTTTATTAAAGGAATCCACAGGAGTGCGTTTATTGAACTTATAAACTATTGCTTTGGTTCTTCAACAAATACAGATACAGCAGATACGCTTCACCATCTGTAATATGTCTATTACTCACCCCAGCGTTGTCATGGTGACAATAGTGTACCAGAAGGAAGCTGGGATGCTGGTGAACTTGCTGGAGCTGGAGCCCTTCTCTGCGTAGAACATGACCGTGGCGAAGATGATGATGGCCATGGTGAGCGAGAAGAGGAGGAAGCCCAGCTCTGAAGCGCAGCTCTTGAGTGTATAGCCCAGGATCCGCAGGCCCTGTGAGTGGCGGGAGAACTTGAAGATACGAAACACTCGAAACACGCGCAGGGTCACGAAGGCGCCGCTCACGTCCTCGTTGTTGGTCATCACCAGGCCGATGTAGTACGGCAGGATGGCCACCACGTCGATGATGCTCATCACGGAGCGCATGAAACGGTAACGGCTCGGCGCGGCGAACAAGCGCATCAGATACTCCACCGTGAATATCATGACGCAGGCGGTGTCCATGCAGAAGAACGCCACCGTGTAGCGCTCGCCGCACGGCATGTCTTTCTGGTTGGCGGTAGAACCACAGGGCACCGTCTCCACCACATTTGTGATGACTGAGATGGCAATAAAGAAACCAGTGACGTAGTAGAAGACCAGGGCCATGGTGGAGGTGTGGGGGTTCTCAAAGGCTCGCCACATGGTCTCTCTGAAGTTCATGTTGGGCATCTTCAGGTCCTTGTTCTCCTCCTGATCATCCTGCAGCCGCTCCAAGTTCTCCCTCTTCCTATCCTTATACTCTTCATAGCAGCAGTCACCAATGATCTCGGGGATGATGCCAAAGAAAGTCAGCTCTTCGTCGTAGGCTGAGATGCACTCATGCCGGGGGTAGTGGAGCTTCCCTGTCCGGTAGAAGTTGAGGATGCTTCTGAAGGCATCAGGGTCCCGATCAAAGAAGTACTCCTTGGTTTCCTCATTGTAAAAGAAATCTTTCTCAGAGCTGCCAAGCAGTGTGTCTGGGTATCGGTCCAGAGTGGTTCTCCAGGTCTGAAAACGACGGCCGCTGACGTTGAGGATGATAATTTCATCTTGTCTCTTGCTGTTGTCTCTTGGTGCAACAGGCATGGGGCAGTTGGCCACAGGCATCCAGCCAATGGCTGCAGCCCTGGCAAAAGGAAGCCAAGCTGCCACTCCTGTCGCCATAGTGAATAAGATCCTTGGAAGTCGTCTTCCTCACCTCAGACTCCGCTGTCCTCAAAATGAACTGGCATCTGAAGGATATGCAGCAAGAAAAAAAAAGAGAAAACATAAAGCGGAATATCGACAGCCCCACGTTAGATGATCAGATCATCATCACGTTTGTCATTGTGTTGCTGTACTGGAGACAAAGCAGTTCGAAACTTATTACATCTTAAGCTACAAATCAGTTCTGCTGTCTATTAAATTCGCTGTCACTCTTTGCAGTGTCTGTTAATATCCAACAGAATCCTCCCGAAATGTCACCCAATTTCTGGGTAAAACCTGATAAAGGCTTAAGTGCTGATCAGCCTTGACAAGTGCGGATGACAAGTTTATGTGAAATTTAAAGTCCCTGGTTTCTGCTGAAATCTAAAGCCTGCAACAGATTGACTGCCAGAAATAACTTGGTTCCTAAATGCCGCCCAACAAATTGGTTTCTGTTCTTCTTTTGTCCGAGCCCACATATGCTCTGTGTACAGTTAGATGATGAGCAGCTACAACCTACTGTATCTTCATCAACACGGACAGAGAGTTAAAATAAAAACCTGTTGAATAAAATACAGACTTCTCACAGTATTTGTGGCACCACATTTATGTACAAGGGAACTGTTTTACATACATTTTCTTTATTTTCCTTTTTAGTTACATGTGATAATATGTTTAAAATAAACTATATTACTTGGTCAATTTGCCATCAGAAGTAAACAGCTTAGGTCAATGCCTGTTATGTTCAAACGTGACCAAAGCAGGCTGCACGATTAGCTCACTGAAAGCACTTTTCCGTGCACGTAGAGGACAAATTCTAACTTCTACATGAGAGATGGGGTTTCTTCCCACCTAACGCGCTCATTTCAAAATCTCAACATTTTCAATGTCAGAAATTTAGTGAAAGTGGCGGCGAGGGCGCAGAGCTACTCACCGAAGAGGAGACGGAGGAGGGAATAAAATCCCAACTCTTCCTGACAGAACCAGGGGAGTTTCTACGAAGACCGATTCCTCTGTTACAAGTGAGAGAAGAAGAGCTCACATCCATCCAGCGAGCTGATGCAGCGAGTTGAGCGGCACCTCTCCTCCTCGGGTCGATCGACAGACTCTCCGCACCGAGCAGAGGACCCAAAAAAAAAAAAAAAAAAAAAAAACGCGACTGGAGCGGCACAATTAACCCCAACAGGGGACAACAGGACTGGAGAGGCTGCGGGATTCGGGGTCGCCTTCTGACGGATTCTACATCCTGCCTCCTTTGTTTTCCCGTCAGTGTTTGGAAAGTGAAATGTGATGGAGGGGAGCTGCGCGCTTCCTTTTTTTGTTCCAGGACTAACTACAATGTGCGCCTCGCTCGCTGTGCCAGCTCCGTGTCATCAGCCCTCCTCCCCTCTGCCTCACTTTACCGTCGTTTGTGACAATCAGCTGTCACTTCGACTAAATCCAATATCGTGGTGCTGCGCTGGTTTGCCAAAGCAGAAAATGTCAAATTATAGGATAAGAAACAATACAGGAAAACCGGTTTTACCGTAGGGTAATAAAGCCAGAGTAAAGCACTGATACAGTCTGACTATAATGAATTATGTATCAGTTGAAGCAGAAGAATCACAACCATAACTTTGGTAAATTCCCTTTTCAAACCAATGAATGCATATGAAGGATAATGATTATAATAATAATTTTTCCATTATTCACAGGAAATCGTTTTTTCTGCATTTAACCCATTCGTTTGTTCATCTCAGCAGTGTGCACACTCACAGCAGTGGATGGCCACTTGGGCAGTTTGGTTTCTAAAGGCTCCATAGCAAGGGACAAGGGGGGATACCAACCTGTGACCCATATGGTCCCACATTTAAACATGGCAAGTTTCAACTTCCAGTGCGATCCAGGGCTGCTGGACCCACCTGTTTACACCCATCCTCCCACTGGGTTCACTGTGTTTCTGTGTTCGGCTACAAGAGGAAAAAGCAGTTTCACTAAGAATCTGTCACCCTCACCTCGCAAGACAGGTGGAGTCTTGCAAGATTCATGAGATCCCTGAACCCTAAAAGTATGGTGAAATCTGTTGAGTCATATTTTGTCTGTGTTCAAATGTTTTTCCTGAGCATTTCTATGTTATGAAACTGTGTCGCTGCCACTCTTGGCAAGGTTTCCCTTGTAAAAGAGATCTCTGGCTAAATAATAAAAAATAATAATAACAAAAACTAAAAGATCATGAGGTCACAGGATAATATGTCTTTCAATTCTTCTATGCTGCTGATAAACAGAGGTGAAGACCAATCTGCTGGCAACTATTGGCGTGGTTAAGTTGCGGCACCTTTTATTCAAGCATTTTCCTCTAAAAGACAGAAAGACTATCTACTGGGCCAACTCTGAAATGCACACCGTGTATTGTTGGATGTTATACAGTTTATTTACTGGTTGAAGTTGTCATGTGATAGATGGTGATACACAGATGGTTCATCCAAGCATCTGCCGGGTGCCTGTTTTTCTTTTTTTTTTAAATTTCCAAACAGTTTCCATTGACAACTTCCCAGACGGTCCTAACAAACCCTCTGGTGTGTCAGCTTCATAGTCCTGAGCCTTCTGTCTCAAGAGTGAAACATAGTGAAGAACTCAACTTTAATCAGCCTGCATGGTTAAAATGTTACATGATCTACCGGCAGTGGCTTCCTTAACATTTTGAGGTTTAGCTAATATCAAGACACTCTGTAAACCAAATATTGGCAGACAAGATTGTGAAAGATCATGGTTGCTTGCAGGTCTACGCCATGTCGGTCTCTTCACGTGCCAATACCTGACCTCTGCCCTCTCACCCGCCACTTTAGGGACGTCACAAGACGTTTTACCTCAGTACCAAATTGATGCGGAATTTGGAAAACGGGACAGCTTATAACGACTAAGGGAGGTCGGGCAACAAGAGTAGGGAAGTTGTAAAAAAGATGAGGAGTCACGCATATTGGGACAAACTATAGACAACCAGAAGCGATGCCGTAGTGAAACCTCAAATGTCATCAAATGTAGTTAAAAAAAAGGTAATAATCCTGGCTGGTTGCTCAGATTGCTCAATGCTTTATGACTTTTTTAATTAATGAATGAAGCTGGACACTTGTCTGACACAACATTAGCACAGCATTTTACAATTAATTGTACTTTTCAGATTGTTTGAACTGGCAGGGTCACAATAGGCAAGACACTACTTCTTGGTAAACAGCAGATATCCACAGGAATGTCTGAATCAAAATAAATCCCCCCAAAATGTTACATTTGAGCTCACTTTCCAACACTTCTAAGATTTACTGTATTATTGCTGAGGCTTCCTTTGCTCCGATTTCCAAAAAGCAATTGCATACATCATCTAAATACAGTAACTGCGGCTAAATTTCCTCTGTGCAGCTGGCATTTAGAAGCGAAGGTGTAATCGATCACTGACTGAGTTTACATGGTCTTTAGTATCCCGGTTTTGAGGCTTATCCCGGCTTTGAGCATATCCGGGATATGGTGTATACATGGAACACAGAGAAACCCGGTTATTCATATCCCTGTAAACATGATAAATACCAGAAACCCGTTTTCTGATCACTGCATCCTATCTTTTTCAATGTTTTCCAACGCGACCTAACTTGTTCAACAGTGCAAGGTGGAAAACCAGCTTTTCCGCAACATACTTGAATGTGTCGGCATTTTTTGTGTTTTCTGCCATCTAAACACGTAGTTATGTTGAGTTCTTTCATTATTTTAAGGCAAAATTCAGTCTCTTCGTCGCTCCAAAAGTCAGAAGTTCTCGTTGCCGCCATGTTGATTGTGTATCTAGGGCGTCGCCTGGCGTCACTCGCGCCTGCGCAGACAGTGGGCAGCCGTCAGAGATCGGGATAAGGCGTATACATGCTCCAGTATCCCGGCTTCTATCGGAGTACTCCAGGTAGCAAAGCCGGGTTTCTTGAAATCGGGAAATGGGCATATCCCGATTTCTGAATTCGGGATATGGTGCTTACATGGCATACTAAAGGCCATGTAAACGCAGTCACTGTTGTATTCAAGTGCTACAACCCCCAAAATGTTACATTTGAGCTCATTTTCCGACACCACTGACGGGTGCTGATTTCGGTAAAGTCACAAAGTCACAAAGCTGCTTCGGTATTTGGTTGGGTTGTGAGTGTTTGGTCAAATTCACTGAAAACGTGGCTACCATATTCAATTTCTGTTCATAAATTCCCCCTAAATCCCACACAAGAGCCATCCACCATTGGATTTTGACATTCAAGTTCACTGAATGGGAACTGAAATGCCTCAATTTCAATCTATGAAAAAGCAATTGCATTTATCGTCTAAATACAGAATTTGCATCTGAATGTCCTCTATGCAGTTGGCATACAAAAGTCACAAAGTTGTTTTGGCATTTGATTTGGTTTTGGGAGTATTTGGTTCAATTATCTGTATTTGCAGTGTGTTTGCGTGTTTCCTAATGTTTTTTTTTTTTTGCACTGAGCTTTCATGGCCACAGTAGGAATACTCCTTCCTCACTCCTCCTTTTCTTATTGTGGACGAATACCTACAGTGGCTGCCACTTCAGCCCAAAATCGTGTTTGGTTTGTCTGTGCAAGAGGACCCACTTGCAGTGCACTGTAGCTATGAAGGTCTTTCTCAGGGCTAACACAGAGAGACAGACAACCATTCACACTTTACACCTACGGCCAATTTAGAATCACCAATGAACCTAATGAGCATGTCTTTGGACGGTGGGAGGAAGCTGGAGAACCCGGAGAGAACCCACGCAGACACAGGGAGAACCTTCTTGCTATGAGGCATCAGTGCTAACCACCGCACCACTACGCAAGAACCCACATTTAGCACATTCCTAGACAAATTTGTCCGGTGTGTAATCCTGTGTTGGGTTTTGATATTCAAGTTCAATGAGTTGGAAGTGTACACAATGTATTTCAGGCCAGCCTTTGCCAAAGTTGTAGTCATCCTGCAGCATTTTAATTGCTATTTTCCCCCCTTTGGTGTCTTATACAAAAGCTTTAGTGTTAACCAATACTAAAAGCTCCATCCACCATCTTTTTCCCTTCAAATAAGCCTTCATCATGAAACCACGAGCAAAGCTGAGAGTGGGTGTCAAAGGGAGCCCTATAGAGCCTCGTCATCAATGAGGAAGAAGCAACGAGCCCCACTGCTTCCTTCCATCTCATACTTCAATCCCAGGCAGCGTGGCCTGTACATAGGCTCCTCAGGGGACTCTGCGGCTGCTGGATGAGGCCGGCCTTTGAATGGATGGCCTTGTGCGCGGCCGTTAGGAGGGGAGGGTCAGGGGGGACAGAAAGAAAGGGGGGAGAGGGGGAGGGAGGGAGGCTGTGTGGCTTCAGTGTTAAGACAGATAGGCTATTGATGGACTCCAGTAAATTCAGATATTCAGATGAAGTTCTGGCACATCGAGTAAAATATTAATGAAGACTTCCTTACGTTTGTTTCATCTGTGCTTTTACAGCACCGTGGGGATGAAAAATGAAAATATTTTTATGTATGTTTTTCTATTCATTTCCTTTAAAAGCTGTTGTTTTCTCTGTAGTGGTTTCACTCAATGCACTTGAATCACAGACTCACACCGGCAACACATCATTAGAGCAGAATTAGGTCGCACTAGCATCCATCGTCACATCCCTAATTTCCCTAACTTACACAGATTTGAAAGAAATATTAGAGCATTGGTTCCCCCCAAAACAACCAAGGTTCAAACAATAAAGCTTGAATATTTGACGCCGCCACCGCCGTCTGCAGCAGAGCAATTCTTCTGTTTTATGTTTTTATTTTATTTTATTTTTTTATTTTTTTTATCACCTCAATCTGCCAAATGCCAATATACCACAAGCGTCTAGGCTGTGGATCATTTTTCATACTCTCACTTCTTTCCATAACACGTTCAAACCTCTCGGGTGGCAGTTGAACTTTAGCGAAGAACATTTACTTGTAATTTATCAGAGTATTTTGCATGAGATGGTGACAGCGGGCGTTCAAATATTCAAAAAAAGAAGAATATCTGAAGACAAAAAAAAAAAAAAGAAAAGCGAAGACAGAACAATATACTACCCAGAGAGGGGAATATGCACAAGTGACTTGAACCGAAACATGACGTCAACCGCTATTAAAGGCAGTGTTGTTGAGGTGTTTGGTTTGTTGCAGAACATTTTCCTAAATCATGTTTTTTTTTTTTCACTGTACCTTGCCAGCTTTAGCAACTTCCTTGGGTGTTTATTGGTGCTTATTTACAAATACTATATAGATCATGTCGATATCTTTATATCTTTTGAGAACATTTTATTGCTGAGACTTACTTTGCTCCAATTTTCACTTGAAAAAAAAAAAGTCACCACCTGGATTTAACTAAGCAAATAGATACGAGCCTCCTATTTGATAATTACTGCATGGGTGATTATCTTTCATCTGGCACCAAGTAATTTAACCGCAACTGACGCAATGAGTAGCTTCTCCTTTCTTAAACAACCACGTCTAAAGACACATCCTGTGATACTGGAAATGATGTTAGTCTGTTTGAGAAGGGTCAAATCATTGGCATGCATCAAGCAGAGAAAACAAACAACAAGGAGATTGCAGATACTACTGAAACTGGGTTAAGAACTGTCCAACGCATTATTAAAAACTGGAATGAGGTCAGCTGACTACCTGAGTATACGGAATGACCAGGTTATTCCATCAATGGATTCTTTCTTCCTTGGTGTCACAGACATATTCCAAGACGACAATGCCAGGATTCATGGGGCTCAGATTGTGAAAGAGTGGTTCTGGGAGCATGAGACATCATTTTCACACATGGATTGGCCACCACAGAGTCCAGACCTTAACCCCATTGAGAATTTTTCGGATGTGCTAGAGAAGGCTTTGCGCAGTGGTCAGACTCTCCCATCATCAATACAAGATCTTGGTGAAAATTGAATGCAACAGTGGATGGAAATGGAAAGTGGTGACTTTTGTTTTTGGCCAGGCAGTGTGTTGTGAATCACCAGTATCCATGTCTTCAAATTTTACTACCGTGATTGGCAACGTGTAATTCTAGTAAGCTCTGTAATAGCTCATCTTCCAATTTCTGGTGATCAAAGCAAAAGCAGCTGAGATTTTACGGTGTTTTTCAACTCGCCGTGCCGCACCTGTGAACAACAATTAAATGTTCCAAATTGTTGTTGTGCGCATACACCAACTCCTCGAGTGTAGATGATACAGCCTTCATCTGCTGGCGTCTATCCGACCTTGCCCTCATTTCGATTGAAGTGTTTGAATTACAAATGACAGCTACAATCTTAGTTTTTTCATCGTTATATGTCGTTCCTATCCCAGATGGTTTTTCATGGTCGCATGAACACACATTTTTTTCTCTACACTTTGGCTGCAGCATCCAGTCTACTGGGAGAATATAATATGTGCAAGGTCTCAGAAGAAAAAGAAAAAAAAGATGGTTTATGTGCAGAAGTAGCAGTGAATGAGAATGTACCTTGAATTTGAAGTACTTGTACTCTCTTAATGTACAACACTTACACAATATCACCTTTGCTTTACGTTCACAGTCTTCAGAATAAACTTTATATGAATGGTAATTGACATCCTCTTTCATGCTGAGATTGACACTATTTCCGTTGAGCGTTATTCTTCCGCTAGGTCACGTTTGCGCTGAAAGGTTGAATCGTTTCCAGAGAGACAAATTACCTAACAACAAACTAAATGTGTGAAGCAGAATTTATTATTTATTTTTTTTATCTTCCCATTCAATGTAATTATGGTATAGAAAATGTGTCACAGATTAGATCACACTGTGCAGGAGCCCTGAGGTCAACTGAGCACTTATATATATATATATATATATATATATATAAAAAAAATAAAAAATTATTACTGAACATAGAGAAGCTGCTAAACAGCCAGATGTTCCATTGGGAAATGGTAGAGACCAAAACTGAGCTTAAAAGAGGGTGAAAATTTGACTAACAACTGCCAAAAGGCCATAAAGTCAATTGTCTGTGAAGGTTCTCAGTCATCCGGGTCATGATATATCCAAAAAGGTTTAAAAAGGGCAACTGGACTTGTAGAGTTTTTTTTGTTTGTTTGTTTAAGAAGACAATTCACCACTCATCCAAGTAGCTTCTTCAGTTCTAGGGAACTGGTGGGGAGTTTGAGGTTTCAGGAGTCCTATTTAAACCTCAAACTTCCCTCCAGTCCCCTAGAACTGAAGAAGCTACTCGGATGAGTGGTGAAACGTCTTCTCAAAAAAAAAAACTCGACAAGTCCTGACACTCCTTGATGGCAGCAGCCATCCCCAGCAGGATGCAGCCTGACACAGGTACACATGCAAAAATGGTTTAGGAACAACTAAAAAAAAAAACAAAAAAAAAAAACATGAAGAACAGCACAAGGTGTTGACCTGGCCTCCAAATTCACTAGATCCCAAACTGATCAAGTATCTGTGGGATGATCCACAGAGGCCCCTTCCCTCAACCCCACTAACAATGCTCTGTTGTCAGACACCACAGGACACCCTCAGAAGACCCATGTCCATTCTCTGATGAGTCAAAACTGTTTTGGAGGCACAAGGGAGACCTACACAATATTAGGAATATTAGGAAGGTGGTCATAATGTTATGACTGATCGGTGTATAACGGTGTTGTGTTCAGAGAGTGTTCCACATGCCTCATGTGGAAAAAATATAAATATATAAATGAACACTTGTTTAAGGTTGCATGGGTGCCTTACAAACTAAAATATACAAGCTTGCTAATAATTCATTCTTAATTGTAAAAATAAAAAAAATCTGTATTCATTTACTTCAGCTGCTATTGTGTAAATATTTCTTTCCAGTCTTAAGGCACTGAATTATTTATTCTATTTAACAGTTTACTAAAGCCTTGAACATTCACTCCTTGTAGTAGCGATGCTGCTTTTAACTTCAACCGCTGTTTATCTGCACTAAATTAACTCTTAATACGCCGAGGCAAATCTCCATCAGGCCAAGATGAAAACAAAACAAAAACACCCCCCGTTTTTCATTATTTACTCTGCATCATCCCACACTGCATAACTCATATATAAAACATCCCTCACTATACGACCCATGATGATTGCAAAGGATTTTAAATGCAATCTGTGCCAAGCCCCAGCCTACTGAATATTCATCATAAGGAGGAATGATGTAAATATCGAGGGTTTGATGTGCTCCTTTATTTGTTAAGAATCTGTATGCATCCATTATCCATCACACATTCATTACTGAAGCAGCTATGATACTGTACTACAAAACAGATACAGTGGTGCTGCAGTGGGGAGTGAAGGCAGAAGTCACTTATATGTGGCGCATCTATTTTTCACAGGTGAATGGAAAGAACAAAAAAAGGACTGCTTGATAAAGAAAAAGGAACACTGCGGGCAAGAGAAGGAAGTGAAGGTAATGAGGTGGATATGGGCCACAGGTGTCATTTGAACAATTATGGAGCATGAACAGCTGGACAGGCAGCAAAGCTGAGAAGAACTAGTAAATAGAAAAAGGACAGAGATTGTAGAAAGGCGGCTGAGTCTGAATCGTGAGTAGGAAAAATCCGGAGTGTGCATTCTGAAGAGAGTAAGCAAGACCATCAGTCCGACAGGCTATAGAGCTTGCGAGACAGTGTGGGTGTGGATAAATGAGTTCACATGAAAGCCAGCAGCATTGATTGTGTTCGAGTAGTCATCTTATGACTCACTTCTGAAAGATCCGAGCCCAGCCTTCATTATCCAAAACATAAAACCTGCACTGCACACAGGCGAGTCCCGCTCATCCGACTCCGTTTGCAGGGATGCGGAGAACAAGAACAAAATCAGACAGAAAGCAGACTGCAGTGTTGACCAACATCACTGGGGTGGATGTTGTGTAGCAGCTGCTCGTGAAAGCCCACCACTTTAGAGAGAAATGATTTTGACTCAGGGAACCTCTTAAGCTTTGAGCAGCAGAGCAAATAAACACCACACAAAATCCTATATGAAATTCACAAGAGGATGCAAATGCACAAAGCACATTCAAATCAGGTGGAGAGAATGAGGCATTAGTAGAAATGCACACTATGGATCTAGAAGATGCAGGTGTGTTAAAGTTATGAGGAATGAAAGCATTTATACATTAACACAGATGATGGCACTGCACTCTAATGTAAATGATTCCTTTAAAAGTTAGTTTGTAGCATTTTGTTCAGAGGTGGTTCAGGCTTATAAGTACCTGGGTCAACAGCTGGATCACAAACCGGACTGGTCGGCTAACACAGACTCAGTCGACAAAAAAGGTCAGAGCCGTCTCTATTTCCTAAGGTCGTTTAATATCTGCAGGAAGCTGCTGGACGTGTTCCACCAGACTATCGTTGGAGGTGCCCTCTTCTACACTGTGGTGTGCTGGGGAGGCAGCACTAAGAAGAAGAGCACATCGCGGCAGGACAAAGTGATACAGAAGGCAGGGCTCTGTGGTAGGAGCAGAGCTGGAGACCCTGACATCAGCAGCAGGCGCAAGGACCTTGAACAAAATCCGGACCATTATGAATAATTTCCACCACCCAGAGAAGCTCGGTCAGTGACAGGCTGCTGTCTCTGCCCACGGACAGGTTGAGGCTACTGGACACTGAATTTCATTCATTCATTCATCTTCTGTAACCGTTTGTTCCTGTTAAGGGTTGCGGGGTCTGCTGGAGCCTATCCCAGCTGTCATCGGGTGAGAGACACTGAATTTCCCTCGGGATAAATAAAGTATCTATCTATCTATCTATCTATCTATCTATCTATCTATCTATCTATCTATCGATCTATCTATCTATGGCTATTATATTTTTTGTTACACTGAATTTAATCCTATTTGATTAAACTGTAATATCTCAAAAATGAATCCATTCCATCACTTAAAAGATAAGGTTAAATTTGCAGTCGGATAAATGGAGGAGCAAATGTGTGTGAAGATGCTGCATCAAATGCGTTATCACCTTGTACTCCACGACGCCAAAATTGAAGAGGAGAAGCGTTTCGCTGCCCTTCAGAAAAACCGCAACATTGTAGTTCGGTGTTTTAATTAAACGTCTAATGAGCACAGTTAATGGTTCAAGGACTCCAAGGCTGATTTGTAACAAAGTAATAAATTACACAGAGTAATGAATATGTTCAATTATAGAAGTCCTGGCTGACAAAACCCTCAGTCTCGGCGGATTCAAACGATACAAACTTCATCCTGTACACCTTGCAACGGAAACTCACACGGGAGTCAGACATGTTTTAATCTTACATTATTTACAGTTGCATTATGTACGGTATGCCAAATGAATGACAGCCCGGCACACATGCACATAAATATGCTTTGATAGATGTAAAAGCCCAACTCTCTCTCTCTCGCTCTCTTTCTCTCTCTCTCGTCCTGACCTAGTTACAATATAATTATTTGCATCGTTATGTGCAACTGTTCCTTTTTTCTTTATCTTTGTCAAGCTATGTATTTTTTGTTCTTTCGGAGACATCAAAGCGTTGAGCAGATGCAGCAGTCACTAGATTGTCCTAGAAGGGAGGCGGGCTGAGCAACAAGTGGAGAAATTCTAGTATATTAACTTATCGGGCAAGAAACCATATTTGGTAACTTCAGCACACATTTTAAATCCCAGTGGCTCTCAGTGAGGTCGAGAAGCAGATCGAAGATCAAGGAAACATTCCCAGGTCAAATGTGGTCTGCAAGGTCCACCTCTGCATGAATAACTGCTTTATTAGGTACGACGAAGAAGTGGCCAAATGTTGTCTACTGTGATAATGTGTATGCTGACAAATGCCTGAATCAGCACTTCTGTTCTAATGGTTTACACACATGTTTACATTTGTTTTTACCATTCAAGGGCAAGGGACCATATATGGTAAATTCATTGACTTTGATTTTCTACTTGAAAATGAAAACTTTTGAAAACTGGCACAAAATTACGCCCTACAATAACACTCTAGGGCATTTCAATGAGTGCCCTATAAAGGGTTAAAGGGGAACTACCGTTTTTTACAACCTGGACCTTATTTCTGGCATAAAATACGATCGTTTACCCATATAACTTTGGTGTTTTTTGGAGTCATTCGGATGATATTTACATCCGCATATATCCATATAGTGGGAGTGACTGGGGCACCGAAACACAGCCTCTAATTAACGCATTATCTGCTGCGAAACTCGTTCATTTCACCAATATTTTGTTATGATACGCTAGTGCTATTCATTCGGACTCAACGGGGAATAGTACTAGCGTATCATAACAAAATATTGGTGAAATGAACGAGTTTCGCGGCAGATAATGCGTTAATTAGAGGCTGCGTTTCGGTGCCCCAGTCACTCCCATTATATGGATATACGCGGATGTAAATCGTCCGTATGACTCCAAATGACACCAAAGTTATATGGGTGAGTAAACGATCGTATTTTATGCCAGAAAAAAGGTGAAGGTTGTAAAAAAACGGTAGTTCCCCTTTAACTAACTACTGTCATAATGTCATAAACCGATGTAGTGGCAACAAAAGCAGTCATGACAGTTGATCCTGTGAGAAATGTGCCAAATGTTAGAGCAATCAATTAGAGTGGTTGGAGACATTTCACTTAAAACCCCTAGTAGTTTTAAGGTGGCAAAACAGGGAAAGCGGGGGGAACACCGAAGTTGGTGAGCTGGTATCTTCACGGAACAATGAATGTCTGCAGAAAATGTGACATGACAGGATCTCAGAAGTAATTAGCATTTATTTCTTGAATGCCACCTTGCGTCATCACTCACTGAGATATCGAAGTCTGGATCCAACAATGCCACCCCTAGAGCTAACATGGCTATAAATACCATTTTCTCAGTCTGACAAAATGCTTCACGTTGTTGTTGTTTTAAATCATTTACTTGTTTAAAATTAGAGGATGTTACATTGAGTAATGGGGAAGCTTGGACATTTCATAGAAAAACATAGGCACACTGCTTACTTTCTCATTTTTAAAAGAGGTTTCACATCAGAAGGACTGGGATGCAGAGAGCTGAAGTAGCAAAGTGTGTGTGAGAGACGTACGCTGCAGAGACACAAGAATGAAAGAACACAGAAATCAAAGAAGCTGGATACACTAGTAGCAGTGTGTAAACAGAGCAGCCAATCAGCTACGGGTCAGTGGTCATATGCTCACGCAGAGATGTAAGGTATGATGTTGACATTTAGATGATATTTTCGCAAAACAGAGCTAATTTTAGCTTGAAAGCTATACGCACATGTTCCCAACCTGATGGGCTTCAAAAGTCAAACCCAGGAAGCACTTGAATCTGTTACTCCAAGTGTTGTTTTCAGATGCCGTTCTCTGTTCAGAAAACAGCGTGAGTGCCACTTAGCGCCATTTACGGACTCATTTGTTCCAACACATTATCAGACTTTGTTCCTTCAAAGAAAAATGTGTGTAATGATTCTCTGAAGGCAGAGAATTTGTTCACGCTCATGAGCCTCAAACACAGCTTTACGATTATATTTTGCAGCTGGCATCTATCAACAAAAAATATTATACATACATTTTACTATTTCACCTTCTTCAACTTCATAATCCTAAAACTGACTTGGTGACATTACATCCAATTTTCTTTGGCTATTATTATACCTCATTTATAAAAGCACTGTCACTAACCTTATTCTGGAGCTTTAATTTCCAACTCAATTAGATTAGAGTGAAGTATGACTGAATACTTAAAATTTTTTGGGCAGCAGAATTCATTTCTGGCTGTGTCCAATTTCCTCCCCGGCATGGTATGTGTGTGATATGAGGGGGGAAAATGCCTTATCTAAAAACCTTCACCCATTTGGCATTTCTGCTTAAAACTGATTTCTTTAGAGGCTTGTGATATCCGTGCGTCGCCATGAAGTTAGAATTTGTTTTAACTCACTTCAAATCGGTTAAAACAAATAAATAAAAAATTGGTCCCATTCTTCAAGCCTCTTCCAAATTCTGCAATTTGGCCTCTGAGTGTTTCCAATAAGCTCTTTGTTTACTGATGAGAACGGCTCAATGCGGAGATCATTTTTAAGATCCTTGATGTAGCGAACAGTCAAACTGTGGCCCCTTTCCAAGACTGTTAGAGGGCACCGCACAAAAATACCCGAAGCCAGAGAGAGAGAGACGTATAAACAAACAATCTACTTCAGCTGGTCTGATTGTGCCTTTGAGCCAATCTGTCTGGTGAGTGATAATGACAAAGCTGGAGGTAAACACTGCACTATATGAGCAGTCACAGCCTGCCATTTCACATCAGAGGGAGAATTACTTTACTCACCTGAAAAGTCAAGCTGTGTTTACTCGAGTCCAGCCACAGACCAGCTTGATTGTGTTTAGCACGCAGACTTTGATGAGTTCAGACTATCTGGTCGTAAAATTGATACAGAGGTAACGCACATATCGCTTTTGGACATGCTGACATTGTTTTGCGAAATTTAATTCAGACTGTATTTTGCTACCTGCTGCTCATCTTTTAACCGGTGACAGACAAGAAAAAATGTTTCACATTATTCATTGATTTCTTGGAGTATCTGTTCAGATTTTGGTTTTCTTGAAGGAATACACCCACAAATCCCCTCAAACAGGTCTTTGATACTGAGGGGAGTAGAGAGACGCTTTGAAAACCCTCACCGTTTGTGCTCCGAATCAATAGCGCCACCATTTCAACATGAAAGTAAAAAGTGGCTGGCTTTCAGAGCCGCACCAGCTGAATAACACCCCGCAATGCTTTGTCCTGAGGGACACTTCCACCTGCTCATAAACCCAACCTATCCTCTGACTATTGATTACTGCCAAAATGTGTGAGTGAAAGCAGAAAAGGCCACTATATGTATTTCATGTTGACCCGAGTGATGAATATACACATTAAAAAGAACATCTCATCTAAAGAGACAGGTTGACAGCTAGAATTATCACCTCATGGATGTTTTGCTTCTGCCAGCCAGTCAAGTTGTAGTTTCCATTTGTCTCTCCAGACAATTTTGTTATATAAGTTCAGCAGAACATTAAGATGTCACTGGTAAATTTACTTTTAAATGTAAAGTGTCACTTTATATTATGCTATTAGACATTTGTATGAAATTTCCAGAATCTAAAATGGCACATGGTTTCTTTTTTCCCACAGATACTTGATCAGTTTGGGATCTAGTGAATTTGGAGGCCAGGTCAACACCTTGTTGTGTTCTTAATGTTTTTTGAGTTGTTCCTAGACTATTTTTGTGTGTGTACCTGTGTCAGGCTGCATCCTGCTAGGGATGGCTGCTGCCATCAAGGAAAGCCATCACTATGGGGTGGGGGTGCCTGGTCTCGTCTGGGTGGGTGGTACATATCTACGTAACATCCACATGAATGCCAGCAGAACAGTGTACTGTCACAAGATGGTCAATGTTATTCTCTTGTCCTGTCATTGGTCATAATGTTGTGGCTGATCAGTGTATACGATCTGTCCTACTGACATAACATTATTATATCATACTACATTGCTCACTATAATGCGCTACCATGTAAACAGAGCTGGAATTACATTCAGAGTGAACAATTTTGCATCTCACAGGAAGATTCACTCCACACCTCCCCTAATCAGCAACTGTCCCGTCATGGTTTGGCAGCGGTAACTAGATGCAGCCTGTCAAGCTTTGAATTTTTTCACCTGACCAGGGTCTGAAAAAAAAAAATAAAAAAAAAAATACTGTTTTTATTCAAATTTTTGAGCGTGCACCTTTTATTTTGAATTTTATACCCAAAAAGAAAAAGAATTTGTTATTCAACTAACACATGGCTAACACATGGCTCACTTAATGTAATGAATGAATAACAGAATGAATTAACTTCATTGTCATTAAGGTTAGTACGGTGAAATTGTGTTTGACTGCTCTCTGAACATCACCAAAGAAACAGATAAGACCAACTGGGTAAAATAACATAAAAGTAGAAACAATAAGCCCGTATAAATAAGTTAATGAGTAGAGTAGGAGTGGCGGCATAGTATAAAAAATGTGAACATTAAAACAGCACCATGTCAGAGTAGCAGCTTGATGAACAGTGTCGTGAATGCCACCAGATGTGGTAAAGTATTGGTAGTGCAGTCCTCGCGTGTGTTTGTGTGCTATGTATGTTCCAGTTCTTCTGTGGAGGGCGACGGTGCGATGGCCGTTTGTTCTGGCTTTTGCTGTTCCTAGCGTTAAAAAAAAGCTCATAATTACTACCTCTTACGCTGTACCGCGTGAGAGAGATTTTTGTACATTGAATGTTCTCTAATAACCCCTTGTTTAAATGATTACTAAGAATTTAAAGCAGTGAGTTGTTCGTCATTGTTGTAAAATACATACATTCTGTGCAAGAATGGGAAGATTGACAGGCATAGTAGCAGTAATTGAGGAGGGCCGGTCTTAGGAAACTGTCAGTTACTGTGCGCCACATGTAAGAAGGCTGGAAAAGGTTGGAGGAAAAAAAGGATGTAGAGCTAAAGTACTGGATGGATGTAGCATGTTCAACTTTCATATATTAATTAGCTTTCCTTCTCAAATTAAGGTCTGCATTTGTAATAAATATATTACCACAATCTCAGATTTTAGTCTTAATTAGACATTCGCCTGGTTAACTGAAGAATATTATAATAATTATTGTTATAAATATAATTTTTTATCATCATCATCATCATCATCATTCAGGGTTTTCCAGAATTGTCTGTTATTAAAGTTTTTGCCAGGCTGTGGGTTTATGTAAATGTCAAAGTTCATTTTGATTTCCATGCAGACAGCTAGGGAGTTATGAGCCCAGGAGATGGATTGAATTCTTATTAAGCTTTAAATCAACAACTACGGCAAGAAATGCTAACAGCAGCTACTTTTAAAAAGTCACATCAGTTGTTTCAAAAGTCATTACAACGCTTTATCTAAATAATACACAGCATATGTACATATCAGCTGTCACTGTGAATACTTCCTGCCTCAACTGATAAATACTGAAACAGAAGTATAGGAGAAGAAGGGATAAAGAGCCTTTATTCTGTCTCATAGCGTTGAAATTTTTTATGAAGTAGAAAATCTAATTCACTTTTATAAAAAAGTGTTCATATTTGATGTGCACATAATGCACCCTCCTTTGAGTTATTACACTGAATGTGTTGAAGATCATTTCCCGTCAGTTGTCTAAAATGGAATAAAACAATTGTCCTCAATACCCGTCATTAAAATTCACACTGCATACTTGTTACAGAGGAGCAGACACAAGGAATTAGAGTTCTGGAGAGTGTAGGAGCCATTATGTGATTAAATTACCATTCATAATTTTGCTATCTCGTGCTTTTAGCCTGGATGGTTGCCTGGATAAACAGGCCGCCTCTTCCGACAGAGATGTGTGTGTGTTACATATTGTGCTGTTATTTATTCAAGTTCCATTTTTCAGACCGACTTTCGGAGTCGTTTGGGAGCAGGGCACAGACATGATATCTACAGGCTGTCGTATTTAACTTTCACAGTATACGAATTTGACAGTTTCAGCAGATGCCTGGAAGTGTGGCCTTACTATCGACCATTACATTGTCACCTGCAGAGAATAGACTATTCTTCCTTCACTGCCTATAAGATCAGACCTTTGAGTGAGACACTGGATCATACATTGAAGTGAAGCACAGAGTTTTCCTGAGGGGAAGCAAAGACCTTTTAAATTTCTTTTTATTCATCGTAAAGGACACAATAAGTCACATTTCAAGGCTTCAGAGCTACTTAGGCTGAGGAGTATTTGAGGTTAACACAGCAATCATTTCTCGTTATAGTGACATATTAAATCAAACTTTTTTTTTTTTTTTTTTTTTTGGCCTCACAGTCGCCTCACAGTCTCAAACTCAGCTCAACCTTCAGGAAAATGAGCTGAGGTGTATTCTGCTCAGACAGGGTCATAAAACAAACCCCGTGCTGATCAACATACTCTCGGTTTATAACTCACAAGCCTTGATAACAAAGACTGCGGTGGACATCCAAATTGATGAGGTGGGATTGTTTCTTTGAACTGAAAAGACCTTTGTCAAAAAGTTGGTTCAAACGGAGCGGGGCGCTGATAAATCCCACCTAACATGCCAAGCCTCCATTTGTTTCTCTTCTCTTGTAAGCCCGTGATTTGTGGTGGGCTCCGCTGCTGTCGGCTCATACCCAAGTGGGCTATAGTTTGTCTAAGCTCAGAGACTTCTTGTTGTCTCAGCTATAAATTAGATCCAATGTGTCTGTTTCAGTTTATCCTACCTACACAACATTTTCGTGAAGTCAACACAAACTTGAATATCTAAGCTAACAGGGGACACTTCGTTAACCGGGCAGACTTTGCGGGTTAGTTAATTATATCATTGTAGGTAAGCAGCTTGGCTACACACATCAGACCGACACTCCCTGGAACTGGCTTGCAATTCGTCTCCATAAGGTTTTGAGGGGAACACAAATGACACTTGACAGAATTCAGTTCAGAAATGACCCAAAGACAATGTCAGTTAAATCCAGAATGAAACAAGATGTATATGGTACAAAAGTTTAGGTCGAAATGAAGCCATGTCCGTTCAGTCTCCCCTTACTGAGGTTCTGGATAAGCAAATTATCCGTAAATGATTGTACTTTTCAGTCCTGCTCTACAAATAGTAAGATAGCTACTGTAGCAGTGATATGCGGTTTAGGCTTCTGCGTCACGATTTTTGAATTGATTGTTTTGAATCAATAAAGTTGGACCACATCGAGGAAAGGTTAACTGAGGAGGCTTGGCAATACAAACATTTGTATCGTTAGTCTTCGGCAAAATATCGGCAAAAGTTTCAGTCGCCATCGTGGATAGCGAAGCACGAAGTAGAAACAAAAATGAACCCGACTGGCTATGTTCCGCAGTACTCCAAATGAGTACTGCGGAACATAGCCAATCTACAGACCCCGGATGATGAGAACAGGTAACTCCGGACTCAACGGGGAATAGCATTAGCATATCATAAATAATGCGTTATTTAGAGGCTGCGTCTCGGTGCCCTGTCACTCCCGCTATATGGATATACGTTGATCTAATTATTTACTAAACAAGTGCAAATGACATTGGGTGAGTAAATGACCATATTTTATGCTAGAAATAAGGTCCAGGTTGTAAAAAAACAGTAGTTCCTCTTTAAGACTGTGCTTTGACAACTAACCTACGCCCACATACTGTATGTTCAGTTAAATTTATAGTCTGAAGTAACACAAGTGGCTAGTTTCAAACACTGACATACGATTGGTGCACCAGACGACCTTTGATGAGTGCACACCAGTCAGCAACTTCATGAACTCTGTCCACAAACAAATGCTCATTGGGGATCAGCGTTTGTGGATTCAGTGTTGGGACAGCCGACTACAGAGCAACGCTTTGCAAAGTGTTACTAATATAAACTGATATGTTTAAAGTGTGTTTAAAGTTCCCTGATGAGGGGAGTGTCTATGGGGACCTGCCCTGGATGACGTGTTGCCGTTCTGCGAATACATAAATAAGAAAGCACTTTTCAGATATTAAATTTCACACTGAGATGCTGTCACATGATTAGAAAGAGAAAAACAGTAACAGTGACAGGAGTCGACTGCTTGAAGACACTCCGGAGTTATGCAAATGATTAATCAGCCCCGCTTCAAGGTCAGGCACTCTGGCAATTTACATTTACCATGGCCGCTGGCAAAACAAATCAATTTCCAAACCATAACCTCTTCATGCAATCAGGTGAGCTGAGCAAAGAGGATATGTGTGTATTACCGACAGACTACTCACTCGGGGGGTATTGAGAGGCTACAGCCTCCCACTCTCTTGAAGACATCCTCTGTATGGGGAATCAGAGGCAAAAAAATGACAGATATGGAGCAATAGATGAATAACTAAAGCCCCCACAGAACTGGGTGCCAGGCAACAGATGCTGATAACTGCCTCAGATTAGGTCCTAGATTGTCAATGGCTCCCGCCAAGACTCCGATGCTATATTTACAACCCCGCCTTTTCCATCCCTCCTCTGATCGGGTCTGTGCCACCATGGTGTGTCATCTCCACATTATGTCAGGCATCTATGATAGAGTGCCAGGTGTGAAAAGGAGATGAAATATTCATTCTGAATAACAGAACACTTTCACTTAAGTAGGGAATAATACTGGAGGAGTAAGAGAGATTGAAATTTTGCAGTATAGTCATCTATGATTCAGCCCGAGGGCCCCAGATGTTAGGAGTTAAATTGCAGTTTCGAGGGAACTTTTGAAACGTTTTCTTACGATGAAACCTGGAACTAACCTGGAGCTATCACAGCTGAGGTAGCGATATCCTTAGGGCAAAAGTATTCTTCTTTCATGATGTTCCTTCAGGTCTGACTTAAATGTCAATGGTCTGTTAGGACTTGTATTCAGAAACCAGGATTTGAAAAAAAATGAGCTCTGGACTTGACAAAAATAAAAAAACACTCTAGTCAGCAATTATGTCAGACGAGATAAGAAAGGCACCGTGGGAGAGGACTGATGTGAAAAAGTACAAAAGAGCATAAAGCCTTTGTGCTGACGCAACTAAATTTTGACTCGCGAGTCTTTCTTTTGAAAATAAGTTGGAGGGGAAAACAACAGTTTTATTAGCAATGGGTATGAACTACGAAAAATAAACAAAACAGAAAAAGGACAGTGAGTGAATTGAGTGAATTCAAAACACCCCTCATTGAAAATGTTCCCTCACAAAAAGGTATGAGAGTATTGCAAGCTTCATGTACAATTTCTAAAACTGTACACACGGTGGAGAAAAGGGTCATACTTTTTCTATGTCAGTAACAGTGGGAGAAAAGTTTAAATAAACTTATTTTTTTATTTGTAAGGGACAAGTACAAAAAAACAGCTGCATGCATATCCATACACATAGACATACTAATAAAGATTAAACTAGTGGTTTTCAACCTTTTTCGCTTTGGATGCCTTATGCTTTTTCACACAACGAGTGACACAGTTACAAAATGGCCACGTCACTCTTCAAGTGTTCACTCTCAAATGTTTGTGGATGTTGTTGTGTAGCTTCTGCCAAACTGCATTCTTTATGCCAAGGGAAGGGCTAAACAGTAAATGGCACTGGGAACTGGCTAAAGGGAAGAAAAAAACTGTTTCTTCTATTTTTCTGACAGAAGAAACACAAACTTTTAGGGGGAGCGAGAGGAAGCAGAAACACACATGACTGGGTTGACGGCTCACGGCGCCGTTGGAGCTCTGGAAAAAAGCTGAGGCGGGCTAAACGTTGATTTGTTATGGTCGATGATGACTGTCAATCAATGACGGCTGGGATAGGCTCCAGCCCCCCAGCGACCCTCCGGAGGACTAGTGGTTAGAGAAAATGAATGAATAATTAATCTCACCAAAAAACAAAGAATGACCAAAAACACAACTATTTTATTTTATCCTGTCCCATTAATCATCTCAAAACAAATAAATCAGATTTATCTAATAAAGCACTGTTAAACACGCTGCTTGTGCACCAGTGCGTTGGTATTATTTGTCTAATGATGTCATATATAACAATATAATCAGTTAGAGGGAAAACCAGTACTTTTACTTTCATGCTTGAACTAAATCTTGCATCTAATTTTACTTTGGTGTAATTTTTCATGCTGTACTTCCACTAATAGGATCTTAATATTATACTTTGAAAGTGAAGAAGACGGTGCCTGCTGGTATATGGTTATATTTTATAGACCGCCCATTAGTATTTTTTTAAAGTTTTACTTTTGATGCACCCCTACATTCAACAAAACCAGTGTTCGATGATTCCAAGAAAGCAGCCATATGTTTGTCAGTTCTATTTTCCAACCAACGAAATCATACTTGACGATACAATTTTAAGGCACCAAACTCTGCAGTTTCCGTACTAAACCAAACCAAATGGGAAAACTTTGCATTTTCGGTTGTTTATAAAAGGCAGTCGAGGACACGGGACAACGGGTCTTAGGACATAGATTCTCCACAGCAGCCACTCAGCAGGCTGAGCAGAGCAGCTTAATTGCAGAGCCGGAAATAGAGACTCTCTATTAGGGCTGGAGAGACTCCCTGCACCAGCGGCCTATCATGAGCGACAACTCTCTGCTCTCTGTATAACCTCAAGACAGTAGAGTGAGGGGGGGGGGGGGGGGGACGGCAATTATCAAACAGCGCAAAGATGCTGCATAGTCATAGATGGCAGGCTCGTTTGTGTTGTGCCATTTTTGCGCTGATTGAGCAAGGCATGTCCTAAAACTTCAAGCCAAACTGCTATGCTAAAGTATATTGCAGTGCTATTCACAGTCGTGGGTACTTGGCTGATCAGGATCAGGAGCGCATCAGCAGAATGACCTTGTGACTACAACACATGAAACCAGTAATAGTAAAACTGCTTGACTGTCATCTGTACACTTCCACAGCTACAGTTAAAAGACTTTCTTTTTTTGAACCATTTCCTGCTTGTGCATTGGGTGATAAAACCACTGTCTGTGTTGCGTGAGCATTGCACTCTACTGGCAGCTGTCGTGTATTGCAGGAAGGGTTCCAGCTTTCAGTTGACACCACATTTCATTTTCAGGTCAGCAGCACAATGAACAGTTGTTGTTTTTTTTTTTTGTCACATCTGGAGGTCTGCACCTTTCAGCCGACATCAACCACAAAAAAGCAACAACACAGCTGTATCCCACCATTAAAATTAGGCTGCCACATTTGACCACCACAGTCAGCTTTGTTGCCTTCACGAGTCCGGCTTAATAAGATACAGGAGGCGCAGGGAGTCCGTCTCGCAGAAAAACACAGGGTGTGTGAGTGTAATAGCTCAAATGGCTTCTTTTTCGAGAGCTTTCAATTTGCTGGTTGTTATATTAGTTCAACCACACTCTGGAAACCTTTTGATTTCCCAGGTGACCTCAGGAACCCAGGGACACCTCTAGCGCCTGCTCCTAAAAATCACACAGACTCACTGCAGCCCTGCCGACTCGGAGACTGTGCCACCAATCGATAATACTGTAATCCAGCAAATGCGGAAATCAATAAAAGAGATGTTTTTGCTGAAAAAAATAAAAATAATTGGCCTAATCATATAAATGTTAAACAAGTTTTGACAATGTTTCATTGAGCTTCACTGAGTAAAAACCCGACCCATCCGGGCCACATTTGGTTTCTCCCCGGTGTCACCAGGGCACAGATATATGGCCATCAGAACACGGATTAACAGACTGAGGAACAGCTTCTTCCCCAGAGCTACAGCTCCCATCACACCCCAGCTTAACACACACCTTACACGAGCTGCTGGGAAATAAACCTTGAGCAAGAACTTTAATACTGCGGTTCAATAACTTTGAACTCGCTATTCACTGTGTTTTGGTCTGTCTACTTTGTGCACTTTATAACTGCGGCTGCTGTCTTTATTCTTTAACAGTTATATTACTCCCTCCCACTTTGTGATACCTCCTTATACATTTTTTTAACAGCTGTAGCTCATTTTTAGACTAAAAGCTGGATCAAATTGAACCAAGTCCTATGTTAAGCAGTTAAAATCAACTAGACCAGTAAACACCAAAATCCTGCTTTAAACTTTAATGCTTGGTTTTTTAACCCTGGTTTTGGTGTACATATCTGCTCTTATTCTATATTTTATGTGTATAGACTGAGATTTATTTTATTTTATTTTATTTTTTACTTTAATTTTCTTTCAATTATTTAAGTTTGTGTGTTTATGTACAAGAGAGTAAAGTTACCGGAGTCAAATTCCTTGTATGTGGCACATACTTGGCCATTAAAGTTGATTCTGATTCATTAATAATACAATTATATAAAATGCATAGTAGTAAAACATCAAATGACGGTGCAAAAACGTCTGGTAAAGTATTCTGCAGCACTATGCTTACAGTGAATGCAGCACATTGTGTTAAGTAACTGAGAATGTGCTTCTTTTCTTCCACAGCGGAATTTTTTTAATATATATTTTTAATGATGTGTTATGATTAAGATAGCCTTTAAAGCGTATTACTCTCCAGTAAAGTCATTAGAATAGTTTGCGTCCCTTTAAGAGACTCAGGAGGAAACCCAAGAAACACTAAACAAAGAACTCCAGGCAAAATCCAGGAGGCGGGCCGCCATTGGCTCGGCCCATTTCCTCCTAATCTCCATTCTCATTGGTCAGCGCTCCGGGATCCTTCCCGCCTATTGGCTGGCTCAGCTGTCGCTCGTCGCAGTTAACTCGGCCGTCCACGGTTCCGCTGCGTCGGGATCAGAGGACGCAAATCAAGTGAAACAAATCTTCTGACAGGAGAAAAAGTTCATGCTGGAGTTTTCAAAGAGCTCCGAGGGCCACATGAAGGTAAGAAAGAGCCACTGACAACGCCTTTTGTGTTGTCGGCGTGAAGCTGGAGGGCAATTCACAGCGTTTTTAACCGTGTTGTTCAGTGTTAAAGGAAGAAAAGAAGATGTAGCTGGAGTAGTCAAGGCTACAGGCCGAACCGTTTGGTCAGATAAGATGCGTTCAGACTAAATATTTAGCCTTTTCAGACTACTTTCAGTCATCTCCTGACGGTTTGATCTTCATGATAGAGCTCAGTGATTTCACATACGTTGTTCCAGTTGTTAAAAAAAAACAAAACAAACAAACAAAAAAGTTAATTAGCTCAAAAACACAATAGTTTTCACCACCAAACTACTTTATTCAGGTCATTTTAAGACTAGGTTGCAGAAGTCAGAAGATAGGAAGTTAGGTGGAGAAGCATGCAAGTGGCCTGTGCAGAAATTAGGTTGGCTAACAAATCCAATTTAGTATCCAGACATGCTGCATCTGGTCAGCCATCCTGCTTCCTCACACAGCGAGGAAGTTCAGCAGACCTCTCAGACTGGCTCTCAGATTTCCCCCCACTTGACCCACTTCTCATGTTAGAGTTTGTACCCATGTGGGCACCAGTTGTATTTTTTGTTTTCCTTTTTGTTTTTTTGGGAGACTAGTGGTTTTGGTAAAAGATAATGTTGGTTACACAAAACTATTGCGCCGTCTTAATTCCTTGTCTTGAAATTATTTTGGAGCTGTCAAAATAACAGATTGAAATCTAATACTATATTGTCTAAATCTATAAATGATTGAATTTAAGCCCTAACCTAGACCTAAATCTGTATTTAACAGTTTACTGTAGGTTTATACCTGTTGTCTGTGGCAACATTTGTGCACTAGTGAATTTGTATTGACAGAGTTTAAAGTCCCATCCACCTATAAAGCATTTTGCTTGTCACCCATTTTCTTGTATATTTCTCACCCCAAATGTTTCTGAGTGAAATAAGCCGATTGTTAAAAAAAAAAAAAAATTAAAAAAAGTTTTATTTGGGGAACTCTTTGTGATATGTCTATCAGATGTATCAGTCACTCTATTGGTCTTTGCATCATTTGAGTCACCTCAAAATTGAGATCAAATGATTTTTATTGCTTCCATTAACTTTAAATGGTCTCTTGTTGCCGCTCATGAAGGGCGCAGATGTAGCAACAGAGGCAGAGTAGTCTACAGCAATCCAAAGTAAGGTTGAGCCTGTGGTAGACAAGTGAGTGAGCGGGAGTTACTAATGTAACCCAGGTTCTATGAACTTGCCACCTCTGACAATCAGAAAGAATACGATACGAATCGAAGAAGTATTAAGTATTCTGATGCTCCACGTAAGAAACAGCCTTCCGAGGAAGGATTACGGTCTTAATAAGAGAGCAATCACTGGTGAAGACAAACACATGTGTATCTGGCGCACACACAGGTGTGGAAAGCAGTGAAAGAACACTGTAGACTGTTGGGATATGTCATACGCATGTGTTGACAGTTTGTGTAATTACTGCCAGAAAATTAAGGCAATAGTTACACATTGTAGCCTTGAATAAAAGCTACAATACAACCACTATTTAAAAATGGAGTGCACATTCCAAACCTTACTTAAGTAAACGTATGATATCAGACAGTGAACTGGTACTAAAGAGCTAGTTTAAATACTGTGAGGTAATTTACTACATAACAATTCTTTGTGTTCTGTATTGTTCTCGAATATTGCCGGTATGACTCTTGCTGTGATTCATCTTGAGCTTGAGAAATACTCCTGAGGCTAAAAGAAGGGGGATTTTTAATGGACCTTGGTAGGATTAGGGCGAAGGAGTTTTCCTATACCCTTACACGGAACACAGACAGAGCTACTCACAAATCGAGGGCCTCTTTGCTCTGGAGCAAACGTTTCTGCGTTTAAAAGCCGCTGTGTGTTTTTAAGAAGTTTTCTGTGTTGCAGACGAGGCACATGGCCGACCAGGCTTAAAACAAACACGGATAAAAGGATTACGAACGCAGGGCTTTCGGAAGTGAAGCCAGGAGACCGTGTGGGAATATTTGTTTTTCTCATGCTATAACTCCATATTTGCGCACCCTCATGATCACCAACTGTAACTCAGGGGATTAGGTGGAATCATTTTAAAATGATGAGGATCTAAACAAGTACAATGACACACTCCCGTCGGTCCAGACATTTCTCATAACGCAGTGCACACTCTTCTCACAGTGATTATGGTGGCCTGTGAAATTAGCAAGCAAGCCTGTAAACCAAAACCAAGGGAGGTGTGCATGCTGTAGTTTAATTAGCATCTTACCCTTGTGGTTAAGCCACAGACCATGAGTGCTGCTGGAGGCAGAACTAAAACTCTGTGTGCCTTCTTTGTGAGAGGACGCTGCTGTAGGCTGTTGGTGCAGTTCACCAGGGTCACAGCTCATTCCTCTACTTACTTCTGCTTACCGTTCTACAGAGGTGTCACGTAAATGCCCATTTGTCACGGCACTGTTCGTTTTCAGGCTTCTTTGTTGCTCATGCTACTGAAGATGAATAGTAAATATTGTAGCGTCCTTGCTCAGATGTTAAAGGCCAGGGGCTCCTGTCTCTCATTATGCTGCTCGAAGAGATCAGCCCACCCTCTCCTGATGACTTCACGATGTGGAAAGTTGTGGTGACCGCAGAGTGCTCAGAGCAGAGCCTGTTGAATGAGTGCTAGTTCAGGTGTGGATCGCATTCTAGCAATGGCAGATTTTTTTTTTTTTTGTAATAATCAAGTAGTAAGTCAGTGTAGTACTCATCTGTTCTACATGTCCCACATGACAATCCTCTGAAAAGGATGCTTAGTGTAATAACACGAACAGCTTTGATCACATTTCAAAGAGAGCCCTGCATATGTTCAGTTGGGCAGAGTGTGGTTGGATGTTTGAGATGTGGACACCGCAGGGCTTGTCAGGAGGACCCACACAGCTGTGAGATTAGAGCGCAGAGGCACTACAAAGAAACCACACCACGTTTCCAACACAAAACGGCTAGCTGTCACACATGTGCCCATTATGAACGGAGCACGCAGCGGGAAAACAAAACAAAGTGATATTATATTTAAAATGCTAAAGTTACATGCATGTTATCAATCAGCTGGCTCTAATGCAGCGGGAACAGTTTGAAAAATGGAAGAGGAGCAGTGTCCTGTTTGATATATGAGCTGTAGTCAGCATGTGCCGCTTCCATGTTAGTGAGGAACCTACATGCAAAATGTTGACCCAACACTTCATTTGCTAAATATTTATCACGTCTTTAAAGAGATACTCGGTGTAGGTCTGAATTATTACAAAACTAACCAGTCTGGTTCCCTTTAATACTCCAGTGCCTTGTGAAATTACTCCTCCCAAGATAATAACCACATAGACATGGAAAGCCCATATATCAGTGGACTAGACCAGAGAAGTCTGTCTCAGTGTCTGATTTGGGGGAAATTGGAAAACACGGGTCTTTGTTTCAGGATGAAATGCAATAACTGAGAAATTATTGCATAGTTTAGAGAAAACAAGAAGCAGTGATTAATAGTTGTAGTTGCAGCATTATCTGGTAAAATAAATGACAGTACAGGTTTGTAAATTATTAACTACTAAACATGTAAGTTTGACAAAATAAACAAGTCGTCTCTTTCTATCTTTTGCCTTCACAGTCCAAACTGAACATGGACAGTTTGACCAAGACAGACTTGCTGATGCTTTTCAGCATCCTGGAGGGAGAGCTGGAGGCCCGGGACCTCGTCATTGAAGCCTTAAAGGTATCCATCATCAGTGCTGGTAACATAGTTATAAAGCTGAAGTGATACTCCACGCGTTTCGGTAAGGGAAGTGATTGAGAAGTGATAAACTGTTCATAGAATATAGTCAAATCACCCCGGCCTTATTTCAACCAGTTGTACTTCCCATTAATGTGGCTATTGTGGCTCTATAGGTCATGCAAACTTCATCAAACTTCCACTCATGACTTTCATTGTTGAGGGGGAAACAAGGAGTTGCACAAAGTGTGCAGTTTAAAAAAAAACTTGATTTTTTTACATAACCAATTGATATTGACAGAAAATAATCACAGAAACAGGCTGCCATGAACAACCCTTTTGCTTTGAAGACCAGATAAACTTGCTCTATGATCTTTCATCACTCATGCGGCACATGACAAATGTAAGCATACAGCATGTAGTCATAATAGTTTTCGAGACAAGTAATGCTGCTATTGTAGATTCAGGTGCTTACATTGACAGTTTGAGATCATTTCTCTGCTGTGAAAAAAACAAACAGTGACAGCTAATTTTAAAGCGGATACATATTCCGTAGCTTTTTATGAGGAGAGTTGATGCATGCAGATTCCTACAGAGTTATATTTATCGCAGGAAGCAGTACACACACTCAGTTTTGGTGACACCTGGACGTCAGATTTACATATTAGTAGTATATTGTACACTCATGCTTCATGGTGTCCGGTTGCAGATAATCTTCTTAAAGATCTGACAACAACAACAATCAGTCAATGGTAGCACTTTCTTGTAAAATAAAGTCATTAGACTATTAGACTAAACAGAAAGCCGTTTGAAATGGGCAGAGCTGTTTGTCTGAAGCTAATATTCCTCTGGCTTTGTCCAATTTGCTCTAAGTAAACTACTCTCTATTCCTCTGGAGGATGAAGTGAATCTTTTGGGGCACCGTCTCATAATAACATAAGCTGAAATGAGAAGACGCTCCACTGAACTTGAACATAAACTCAATTAGAAATAGCCCCAGCGTAGAGTACACTCAGTTTGACAAGAAGCAGCCAGGTCCAAACTTAAGACGCCTTGGCAGGCTTAATGCTGCATTTCAATTAAAGGATTGTCAGGCTATTTTCCCATACCGAGTCTTTACCGTGCCACGTCCTGCAGGAACACGTGCTTTCTGTGACACTTGCATTGCCTTAAGCATGTTTTGTCAACACAGTAACACCCTGTCAATGTGATGCTAGACCACAAATTTAAGATAAGCAGTGAGTAAGCAGCTTAGTAATTTAGCATTTCTGTAGAAGATGGGTGTGCTTTTCTTCTTACAACTCAGTCAGCAGAGCTCTCTCCATTAATATTAAAGCTTTACAGCCATTACACTCTTGGAATGCTATTCACTGTGTTGGTGTAAAATGCAACACTGAAAGAAATAACAGGAGAGGACTAGAGAGCAGCCGTGCTAAGAGAGCCTACTGCTCAGTGTTCATGTGTTGTGTCTAGACCGCATTCCTACATCTCTCCTGGGATATGGCCATCTAAGGCAAGAAGACTTACAGCACGCTGGATGCCCGATGACTCAACGTGAGCTAGAGTAGGAGTGAACAAATAAACATTGGCCTTAACTGGAGCTTGAGGGGAATGTGACTGGCCTTCTCTCACGGTTCCATCGGCACAAACTATTACCTTCAGAAAAAAATGTATGTTAGCGGCACAACGTTTTATTCCAGTTAGGAATTTTAATCACCGCACGGAAGGATTTCTGTTTTCGTGAACGTGTTAGAAAACGTGAAAACACGAGTTTATACCTTTCTGCCGTTCAGCTGTTAAGGACTTGACAAGGTCGAATCTTGAGTCTAGACTTCACATGAATGTAGATTCACATTATAGCAGGTCCCCGGGACTCTTTTGTTTTCAGAAATGCTTGTGGCATGGATCTATGAATGGTTTGTCTGTCGGTTCACCAATGTAGCTGACCTAAAATAACAAAACTGATGTTGGATGGTTTGCACTGACATTTCACACAGACATTGATTGTTCTCAGAGGGTGAATACTACCAGCAGTTCAACAACTCTCTAAAACAGTGAAACACCTCAACTTATACATGATGGGCATTCCCCAAATCTTGTGCTGATATTCCAGGAATCTACCTATAATGCATCTGTAAGGTTGACACAGTAATGAATGTGTCAACCTTTAATAAACATTAATAAATGTGTCAACCTTCGCCTTTGTATAAATTGTAGTAGCTTCGTCCGTCTGGAAACCTAATGGTTTGATGACATAGCCTCTGGGGGTTAGCAGCCAATGTTTTATGCTTTCAAGTGCATCCCTCAGATGTCCAGGAAACAAATAATGGTTACCCAGTTAAGACTTCCTTGTTGTGTACACAGATCATTGTTTTCGGTCCAATGAGAAACTCGAGATGCGAGAATGGAGTTGAGAAACACAACATCTACAAACAGACAGTTTGCACTCAGTCAGCAGTTTATTTAAGGTGTTTACTTTTATGAACAACACTGACAGGGTATGACAGCATGTTTTACCTCTTCTGCTCTTCGCTTTGAATGTTTACCTGCATGCAACTAAACCCTGCTCAGTTAGAAACATAATCCAGAGAGCTTCCAGTACCAACATCTTGTCCTTGCCTACAGATTCTGCACATCCACGTGCTGATATATGTTCATAGAGATTACAACTTGGGTGATCCTTTCACTTTTTATCTAGTGACACCTTCAGGTCAGAGTTCTAGTTTAGAAGAAGAAGAAACTTTATTGTCCTTGGGCTTTAAATGTTTTTTGTTTTTTAAATAAGACTATCTTACCCAACCATTTGTAAAACGCACACAAGAGCGGTGAGTACATTTGGAGCAGTGCACAGTTGCATGCATCTCTGGTTTTCGACCAAATACCTGCAAACAACTGCAAAACTAATCTCCATCACCCTCAGCTATATTTTGTGCTCAGCGCTTATTAGCAAATGTTAGCACATCGGCCAGCAGTAGTTAAAAAAGGAAGTCCAGTCTAAAGTGTCGTGTCACCACTACACTGTCATTGTCATGTGAAAACTATTTATCTTAGATACCATGGCAATAACAACAGCATGCAAAGCAGATTTCTTTCAATACATCTCTACATACATACATAATAACCTGTTCGTGTCTTTGACTTCAGTGACTTTTGTGTTAACTAAACAACCGGCTTGCTATGTTGCACTTAGTAGTTGTGTACATTTGTAGTCACCGTTCTCAGTGTTTTTAAAGATACTTATCATCGATTTTCTACAGGATAAAGTGTAATAACAGGATGTGAAGTTAATGGTGTGGTTTTTTTTTTTTTTTATGGCATTCTATATTTAATTATGCAGAACTATCAGTGGCATTCTAACTATCCGCTGCATTTTTCCCCCTGTGACTCACTTCTGCAGCTGCTCACACTGTGGCTTTCAAAAGGAAGTCAGTCGCTGGCAACAGCTTGTATTTGGCACACACGGCCCTGCAGCGATCCAGTAGTCCCTTTGGTTTGGGAAAGAAATATGAGTCTTTACTTCAAGTTCAAAAGGGACTGAAATATGGAAATGAGCCTTTAATTAACTGTCGGGTTCACATGGTGTGGTTGACTGGAGCTTCCAAATGGAGCTACTTTAAACAGCTTTACCTTGTGTTTTGTTACATAACAGGGCAGCACTGAAAATAATGTTTCTTGGTCCGAGATGCATCAGCTGATGAGATTTAGTGTCAGTGAATGTAGTACTTTATCAACAGATAGTGGTTTCAGATATCCCTTAATTTAGCAGTGAATGTTAATTACATGCAAGATAATTTCAGACTATTTAGCAATTTGCAGAAGCAGCTTTGAAATATATAGGTCTCTAAGGTAAGGAGCTCATGTATCACCTTCCCTTTGTATTACCTAGATCTTGTCACCAACATCGCACAGCTGAAAGACTCCAGGCATGTGTCAGCAAAAGATAAGCTGGAGTTGAACCATTGTAGCCAAGGCACAAAGACAGCTTCCCAGGCAAAAGCACACAAGTTGCCAAGAACTGTAGCCAACAGACAAAAGGCATGAATAATGAAGCTAGTCTGTGATGCATAACAGCCATGTGCTGAACGGTTATGGGTGTTCTACACATTCAGTACGGTGTAATGAATAAGCTGTGGTCGGTTTTGGGTGCTGCTAGGTATTAAGTAACTTTACAAATGTTTCCTGTAATCCTTCTTTTCACTCCCTACACTTCTTTGCAACAGCAGAGGATTGATGCATCACAAAAACAGCCCCTCTTTGTGTTGTGGAAGTGTGCATCTGTCTGTGTTTAAAGGCTGGGGAGAAAGACGAGAAAGAGAGGCGCAGTCTGTGTTTATGAGTGAGCCTTTGAGTAAAAGGGTTCCTGACAATTTAAAGGCTTAATTATATAGTTATGTGAATGTGTGCACTGTGCAGACCGAGTAAATTAATAATAACCAACGGAAGAATTAACAGTTCTTACAGAAACAGTTCTTGGAAATATATATATATATGTATACACACACACACACGCACTGCCTGACCAAAAAAAAAAAAAAAACCCGCCACCCAAAAAAAGCTTCTGCAATGCCACAAGATTTATTTCCATCCAGTGCTGCATTCATTTTTCACCAAGATCTTGTATTGTTGATGGGACAGTCTGACCACTGCACAAAGCCTTCTCCAGCACATCCCAAAGATCCTCAATGGGGATAAGGTCTGGACTCTGTGGTGGACAATCCATGTGTGAAAATGATGTCTCATGCTCCCTGAACCACTCTTTCACAATTTGAGCCCCATGAATCCTGGCGTCCTGTCATCTATTCCTGTCATCTTGGACTATGCCAATGCCATCAAGGAAGAAAACATCCATTGATGGAATAACCTGGTCATTCAGTATATTCAGTTAGTCAGCTGACCTCATTCTTTGGACACATAACGTTGCTGAACCTAGACCTGACCAACTGCAGCAACCCCGGATCATAGCACTGCCCCCACAGGCTTGTACAGTAGACACTAGGCATGATGGGTGCATCACCTCATCTGCCTCTCTTCTTACTCTGATGCACACATCACTCTGGAACAGGGTAAATCTGGACTCATCAGACTACATGACCCTCTTCCGTTGCTCCAGAGTCCAATCTTTATGCTCCCTAGCAAATTGAAGATTTTTTTCCCCGGTTAACCTCACTGATTAGTGGTTTTCCTAAGGCTACTCAGCTTCAGTCCCAATCCATTGAGCTCCCTTCATATTGCACGTGTGGAACTGCTCTTACTTTCACTGTTAAACATAGCCCCGAGTTCTACTGTTCTTTTTCTTTGATTTGATTTCACCAAACGTTTAAGTGATCGCCGATCACGATCAATCAGGATTTTTTTCCGACCCCATTTGTTCCTCGAAGACGATGGTTCCCCACTATCCTTCCGGTTTTTAATAATGCGTTGGACAGTTCTTAACCCAATTTTAGTAGTTTAGTAGTAGTTAGTTCCTTAGATGTTTTCTCTGCTTGATGCATGCCAATGATTTGACCTTTCTCAAACAGACTAACATCTTTTCCACGACCACAGGATGTGTCTTTAGACATGGTTGTTTAAGAAACGAGAAGCTACTCATTGCGTCAGTTGGGGTTAAATAACCTGTTGCCAGCTGAAAGATAATCACCCATGCAGTAATTATCAAATAGGAGGCTCGTACCTGTTTGCTTAGTTAAATCCAGGTGGTGACTTTTTTTTTGGCCAGGCAGTGTATAAAGAGGACAAACCTGGTGTGACGTCACTGATAGGATCGGGTTCAAAGCTCAGTGGTGGCTCCAGTGGTGCCTCACTCCGCTTAACTGTAACTCACGGCTAATCCAAACAAGCATTAAGAGGTGGCACGTGGGTAGATTGACCTGTGAGAGCACCCACCTGTTACTCAAAATGATGAGTAAGTGATGCATAAATTTGAGCCTCAATACAATTTAAATGGGTAAGTTCTATAGAAATTCACCTCCGTATAGTTGTCATCAACGGATAATTTATAATTTCTTTTTTTTCTTTTTTTTCCACAATATTTTTTTATTAATTTTTCGGTATGGTTACATGATATAATTCACAGAAACAGAAAAAATAAGTAAATAATAAAAAAAATAAAAAATAAAAAAAAAAGCAAAACAAACAAACCAAAAAATGAAACAACAGCTCAGATCCATATAAAGAATACTTGGGATTACAATAATAATATAGTATGCGGTATGAGCACTCAAGAAAACCCCTGCAGCATGATATTGGAGACACTAGGTTCTACATAGTTCAGATAGGGTTCCCACACTTTATAGAATTGGTCTGTTTTTGAATGTAATATACATGTAAGGTATTCTAATGGCACTAGGTCAAATACCACTTTTTGCCAGCCTTTAACAGTTGGTACTTTTTCATCAATCCATTGCAATAAAATATTCTTCCTCGCTGCATAAGTAAGAATACAATACAACCTCTTATTCTGTTTAGATATTAAGCGTCGGCTTGGGAGGCCCAATATGAGAAACAAAGGGTTCATCTCCAGTTCTAAGCCCAATATCTTCGCTATTTCAGATAGCACATTAGACCAATACATTTGCAGTTTCAAACATGACCAAAAACAATGAGTTAGGGTACCAATTTCTGTCTTACATTTAAGGCACATGGGTGAAAAAGTAGGATTGAAGTGATGCCTGCGATTGGGGGATATGTGCATTCTGTGTATGATCTTTAATTGTATGGCTTTAATACGATTGCAAACTGAAACTGATTTAGCATATCTCCAGACTCCCTTCCACTCTTCATCTACAATTGTAATATTTAGTTCATTTTCCCATGTGCCTTTAAGCCTCTGTAACCCAACAGAGGGTGTAGAATATATAGCTGGATAATTTATAATTTCTATAAAGACCAAAACCTTTTTGTGTACCGGACTATAAACATGTTCATTTCTGTTGTAAAGTTGAGCATGTTAATAAATAGCTCTATGTGTTCTAGTGTGTGTCCCTGACGTAGGCGTCAACAATGGGAACTCTGATCTAAGCTAGCTTAATCAGCTAATTTAATCAAACTCTGATATCCAAGCTGATTTAATTTAATCAAGTCTGTAGAGCGATTTCTCTTTGGGCACTTGTCTTCCAAATTAGGTGATGGCTTCGATTAAAGCTTACTATTTTAAGCCATGGTATTTGTATAAATCAGTGTTTCCATTCAAAACAAAACTGCGCCAAACCACAGTGAGTACAAGCTGGGTGACAGTGCAAGGTGCTGAATGACGATTGGACTTCTGATAGCGGCCACACTTAAGAGGCATTTTTGAATTCTCCTGGGCGCCCTGTGTTTTCCTGTTTTCCCTCTTCATGCCACTTGATCCGCCTTCACACCATCCTCAGCGGACTGGATCAGACAACAGCACAAAAGCCTCACAGCCTCGCCCTCCTCACATAGTGCCAATACTGAAGACGCAAATGAAAATGACGATCGTAAATCCTTGAACATTACACAACACGACTTTTCTCTAAACCCGTTCATCTATACTATTTTTCAGATAACAACTGAGTAGAATCAGCCCCAGAAACTTTGAAAGAACTATGTTCATTTGATTTGAGCTCTGTAGACCTGTAGTCAATATTATTACGAGCCTTGGCATTTTTGAGTGCTGTGTCTCATTTTTCCTTCTCAATGCTACATGCAGTTGCTCAGCCTAAATCAGTCTCTGCGTGTGAAATGTCAGACATCTGAGAATCTCAATTACCACTACAAATGTGACATTTGAGTCAATCAGTAGCCTGAGGAAATTATTCATAAATTCTGTTTCTTCAAAACATTAAGGCTAAGGTGCTCGGAGACATTGCACACCATATTAAGCAGAGCAGGTATCCGCCATGATGGCTGATCCACACTATCCAGTTTCTTGTCAGTATCATTATAAAGTTCACTGTATCAGTTAAATTCAGTCACAGTGGGTTTTCTATTTCTATATGGTAATTTACATAAATGAGTTGCAGTTTCTGCCAAAGTGGTATTGAATCCTGCTTGTAACATTGAGTGGTTCAGTATTAGATAATAATAAAAAATAATGGGTTGGTGCAACCCTAGTTAAAAAAAAATAATAGTTCTTTTCAAATATGGTGGCGTTTAGTGGTCACAGTATATCTGCGTGCTCAGCAGTAGGTCTCACCCACACAGGCTCTGTAAGAACAGGGGGATGGCTAAATGTTTCTCTGCAGACCTGTCCACACTCTTGACTACACTTTAAACTTCTCAAGTAATCTTGGTATCAGTCATCAGGAGCTCTGTCCTCACCCTGCCAGAGAGGATACGGTTCTCTCTAATCTCTTGATCCTCTTTTGTTGAAACCTCACTAAGATACACTGCTGGCTCTGCTACAGCCTCTCTCTCTCTCTCTCTCTCTCTCTCTCTCTCTCTCTCTGTCTCTCTCTTTTTCTCACTTCAGGCCTAAAGGCATCTGCTGAACCTGAAATGTCTTGCTTCTATTATCCCTCCTTTGTCATGAGTTAAACAGAGACGAGGTCTACCTTGGCCAAGGCCCAGTCTGGAGCAGCTGTCCAACTAAAGATAGCCAGACATACACCATCTGTTGCTCCTTCCTCCTGCTAGCACGCTTGTATTTTTTTAATGCATTTCCTCTCCCATTCTTTTATCTACTGGTTATTTAGAGAGATGGTGATCATGGTGTACAATTTTAGAATTCCTGTTTTGAAGGGAGAGAAATGACGGCAACACTTGTGCGATGCTGCCTGATTAAGTAGTTGCGAATATAACACATGAGATATTCATTGTACAGACACTTGGAGTAACACTATATAACATACGATACACTAGTACTACTTGTATTCAACATTGCACAAGGATAACAGCATTTGTGAGGAAGTTTGTGCTAAATGCTAATTCCTGCCTGGCAACTCGAAGCAGTGGCAAAGCTGATGTTTAGCAGGTTCATCGTCTTAAGTTAGCATATCAGCAAGAAAATGTGCACTCCATAATAACCAGGTGCATTTATTTTTGCAGGTAATTGTTCATAAAGCAAACTACTTAACAAATTAACTTTTAACCTAATGATGGATGATGCTACTCGATGAACCTCATGGTGGCGCTAGAAGAGGGAGGGATGTGGTGTTACGGTCGGCCCAAATTTCGTGATAATTCATTTAGATGACAAAATTAGAGAGGGTTCCCTTACTACACCAAAGTTATAAACCTTGTGAAAAAAGGCAGTTTAAACGAAAGCTTCAAATATATACGGTTCACTGCCCCTCTGAGTGAACAATCTGACTCTTCTCTTATAATCTCTCCAGGCACAGCGTAAAGAGCTCTTCATCCAGGAGCGCTATGGAAGGTACAACCTCAGCGACCCCTTCCAGGCCTTGCAGAGAGACAGCGAGGCTGTGGGGGGCCAGAACAAGGAGCCCGGCTGCTCCTCCTCCTCCACCTCCAACCCTCTGGTGGTTCTCAAACTGGTGGTGAGCCACTGCAGGAGGATGCAAGAGAAGATGCTGGCCCAGCTGGCTGCAGCTGAGAGCAGGCACAGAAGGGTGAGTCTGGGTGTGTGGGTCTTTGCCACCAGAAGAAAGCTGGTTACTTATGCAGATTTTAAAAAAAGTCTTTGCTTTTACAATGTACTAATCGTATTAAGCAATATTATACAATGTTAGGATGATTCCATTTCCCAATCGGTTCTCCCTTCTGTGTTTCAGGTCATTGCAGACCTGGAGGAGGAGAAGAGACGGCATGCGGAGGACACAGCCGAGGGAGACGACGTCACCTACATCCTGGAGAAGGAAAGGGAGCGCTTACAACAGCAGGTTGCTCTTTAATTAATAGTGATAGGGACTGCACCACAAATATTTATATGTGCTGTGTAAATCGAACAGGAGTCAGTGGCAGAAGCAGCAGCTGCACCACTGTTTATCACTTCTGACTAGTTTTTCTGTTTGTCTGTCTTTGCTTTTTACTTATAGCTGGAATTTGAGCGGAGCCAGGTCCGACGGCTGGAAAAGGAACAGCGGCGGATTACTGACCAGCTAGACGAAGAACGGGCTCAGCACAAACAGCTCTCCTGCGCTTTGGCCAAAGAGTGCAAGTGGGCGAGTGCCAGGGCTCTGGAGGAGGGTCACCGCCTGACTGAGCTGGGCCGCAAACTTGACAAGGTATTAACATTTAGAACTGATGCGACTCCTTCTTCTTCTGTAGCAAACATTCCTTGTGTGTACTGCGTTTTAGGCGATGTTACATTTTCCACTGCTGCTTCACGGACTTTTTTTCCCCCCTCATTTAGGAAAAAGAGGCTTGTCAGGCCCTGAGGAAGGAGCTGGAGGACGAGAGGACGAGAGCTCTCAGGATGGAGGCGAGGGTGGAGGAGCAGCTGGCTGAGTTTGACACGGAGCGCGAACAGCTCCGCTCACGTTTGAAGAAGGAGGAAGCTCATTGTTGTCAGCTTCAGCAACAGGTGTGAACACTTTGACACACTGATCCCTGTGGATTCAACAAATGTGGATTCTCAAATCAAAAATTTCAGCTTAAGAAATTTATATATTTTTTTCACCGTTTTATGATCAGGTGGAAGAGCTGAAGAGGAAGCTGGAGGAGGTGAACGTGATGAAAGAAAGGGGAACCATGACAGCTCCAGTGGAGGCAGAAGCATGCGAGTGGGCTACAAAAGTTCCTCCAGGAAAGACGTTACTAGACACTATTAAGGTTGAGGACATTGCGGAGGACAGAAACCAGCCAAAAGTCAACGGTCACCATTGTCCGATGGAGACCAACGGGCATCACAGTCCAAACAGCGCCGTCTCAGAGAAGATATGCCAACAGAATGGGAATGAAAATCCTCCAAATCCTCAGACACAGATAATCTCCTCCTCCTCCTCTTCCTCCTGCAGTGCTGTTTCCCCAACTCTCCCTCTTTCCTCCCCCTGCGCCTCACCTGTTCTTGCCAAGCGTCCGCCCGGCAGCCCAAATCCTGGAAGCTATCAGTCCCCGTACCAGGCCGGGATCAACCAGCGCTTCCACGCTGCTCGCCACAAGTTCCAGGGTACCACTGACCCAGAGCCACAGCCTGTTCAACCTGCTCTTCCGCTGTCACCAAAGGACCCCTCTCCTGTGACGAGCAGCTCCCTGCCGGAGGCCAGCCCAGTCAAGCAGATGGCGCGCAGCACAGTCACTCAAGTTCTGTCTCGCTTCACCACCGTCCAGCAGAGTGCCACGCCAAAGCTCGCCACCCCGAACAACTCGCCCTTCGGCACAGATTACCGCAGCCTGGCAGCGCCCTTGTCTCCAGTCATTGGAAGGGCCGCAGGGGCGCTAGCCCAGGGAATCAGATCACCCACCATCGCCAGGGCAGACAGAGGCAACCCTCCACCCATCCCGCCTAAGAAGCCCGGTCTAGCCCAGGCCCCTCCCTCCCCTGCCACGGTGCCCAGGTCTGCCAGCCATTTCTCCGACAGCCCCCTCCAAGGCAGCTGTGGCCTCACCTCCAGCCAGGAGGGAGTCAAAGAACTGGACGTGGTGGTTTCATCCAATTAACTGATCATTAGATCCAGCGGTAAACGAGTCGGCTGCTGCTCTGCATGTGGCATCGTGGTTTAATCCACATTTCAGTAATATGACTGAGATATTGTCATTTGCTTATCTGAACAGAGGTCCCTTCAAACACTGTTACACTCTTAGTATTTATTAGATATATTTTAAATATACGCAGAGGAACTATGTTAGGTAGTGTTTAAAGGGCGGTACTAAGGCGCAATTAAAAGGTGCCAATACTGTATCATGGGCACACTATACTGCTCCAGTATATTCCTATTTTTATGGTGACATTTTTACAAACAATACAAACCAGCTCGACTGATAAGGTATTTTATTTTATTTTAACCCTACGATGTCTGAAGTATGTTGCTTTGGTATTATTACAGATAATCAACGGACCAACGTATCTCATTTCAATGTGCACTCATGTTTGTATTTTTATAACATTGTGTAGTTACTTTGATGAATGTTCTTCAGTTATTAATGTAATTTTACTCCGCAGATAATCTGACCAGTGCCGTACTATTGTGTCACACTTTGTTCTCTATTATTTTAATGTCGCATAGTTAATCACGTAGGCTCAGATTATGCCGGCGCCAGATGTTGTTTGATTGGTCATACTGATGAATGTCATGCCTTTATCATTTAAAAGAAACTATTATAAAATAAGTATTTTTTTTGTTGTTAATCATAGCATTAATATCACAACTCTGCTGCCATGTTGTTTGTATCTAACTTTTATCTGAAACTTTACAGCAATCTGTAGGCTGGAAGATGGCATATTTAATAAATTTATCCTGAAGATTATCATGTGTTCATCTGTTTATTATTGATACGCTCAAAGGAACGTGCTGCCAGTAGACAGTGGTTCAGGAATGAATGCCAATAGCAGAGCTGGTCTTATGAGATTAGGCTGTTTGTGTCGCTCGTCTTTTGATCATGAATTAATGTGTCAATTATTCTTAAAACTTGATTAATTCTTTTAAATGTCAGAAAATGCCAGCCTGATTGTATTACCATAGCTCGTTAATGTACTCCATCAAATGTCCAAAATCCAGCAGTAGTCTGTCGGCTGTTGTATAAGCCCCTGTTGAAACAACGAAACTATTTTTAGAATTGCTGCTGATTAACTTTTAACTAAATGATACACCTAATTTATTGGTGTACGAGAAAGTAACTTCTATTTCACATTTGAACTCAGCTCAGCTCTGATTCATTAATACATGTCACTGCTAACCACCAGTAGCACAAAACACTGGCCTGCCAAAGTAAAATAAAGTATATTCAGTATACAATGATAAGGTTATAGTTGAACTATAAAAAGAATGATATAGGGATCAGGGGGTAGAGCGCTCGGAAAAGGCCTGCCAATACAGTTTAAGCTGTGTACCTCCTTCACTACTCAAGACACAACGTTGGCTAAAATCTTTCACACTGCACACTGCATCTCAGTTGTCCGAGATGCAAACACTGTCCAGCCTTAGTGGGGCATATGTCTTGGACATGTCCCGCCCCGAGCAGTTACTGGTATATTGGATTTTTTTTTTTTGAGGTATTCTCACATATCTGTAAACAGACCATAGCTCCTGACTTCCATACAGCCATCTCTGGCATACCACCCCCTGACTGCGAGCTCTTGAACAATGCTCTGGCACCTGCATCACTGACTAATGAAAAACGGATTCATTCTCTTCAGCTGGAAATCAAACGTAGCCCCATCGCTCCTACAGTGGCTAAAAAGAGGTGCTTTCCTAAAGAGTTGTGTTTCATTATATATCCACCAGATATTGATTTCTATGTGCATGGTATATTATTTCTTCAGAGTTGAGAGTATGCTAAATGTGTGATCCTGCAGTACATAAAGCTATGACGCTTTTAGTATTGCACTGCCACAAAGTGCCCTCCAGAGGTCAGTATTTGATTAAAAAAAAACTAATGCAGCTTCATGACAAAAATCCAAATGACATCAGTTGGATCTCAAATATGTGACTTCTATTTTATTTCAGTGTGTACTTCATCTTTTTTTTTCATTATAAAATCTAACAATAAAAGCGCAGCAGTAAGTAAGGGAACGAATACTGTATTTGTCCGTAATGCGGATTCGTTTGTGAATATCTGCGTCCTTAAACCTGCGTAGTAAACTATCCTGTCAGTAAAAATGTAGTAGATATCTTAGTTTCATGCAGGGTTTACATGCAATAATAACAAGAGTTATGTTTCTTCATTAACGATGCTATGAAGAAACATAACCTACTGAGTTAGCGATGACTTTATTTTATTATCATCTGAAAGTAAAAATTCAGACGCCCTGATATGATGTGGCAGTATATTTCATATTGAATGTGGTGTTTGACTCTTATGGGATTCTATAAAGAAGACTGTCAACATTTTGCTGGTGCTTTAATGCAAAGATAAGTTGAACTGAAACTGGCTGGACTGTTATTGTGCACCCCATTCTGTGCGAGTGATGCGTTTTAATAAAAACTAGGCTGTGATCATGAGTCTGCAAAAAGAACATGGAAAACAAAACAAAGATGTATTTACTTAATATCCTTTCTTTAACGTCTTTACTGTGTCTCTCCATCTCTTTCACACCCCGACGTAGCATGACACTAAGCTCCAGCACACTAAATTTCCCTCCTGGTTGTTGGGGAAGGGTTGACTGGTTAACGGGACGGGTCACCTCTCTTTTGCTCAGCTCACCTAATTAACATTCCAGTGTGGGACAGCAGAGCTGCATCTCAAATCCAGCACAGGCACGCCTGGTCCTCCAGCAAAGCCCCATCTCTCTCAGCCTCCATAAACACGGGCTCAGGTTGATGAGCTGTGAGGGGCCACGTCCTAGCTGCTGTCACTGCCAGCATGGCCGCTCACCCTGTGCTGTACTCTAATGTCATTCTCTGCAGGGAGACGGGGGGGGGGGGGGGGGAGACATAAAAGTCTATATATTAAAACCTTCTGTTATGAAATGTTGGCGTTCGGATAGAACTATATTATATATTCCATGGCACGTTTTATCTTTGTAGGAGTTTTATTTTTTGCAGGACTGGGAAAACTATAATTTGTAACAGCTTTGAACTGTTTCAGTTTTTAGCTTTTTTTTTTTTTTTTTTTTTGCCATAAAGGGAAAATAACTTGCCAGCTTCTTTGCTGTTTGATGTCTTACACACATGAGGTGGCCTGATTTTTTATTATTTATCTTTTTTTTGCATGCATGCATTAATATTCAACGACTGACTTAATAGTCAAACTCTGACTCCAGTCTTTGGGCTGCATGACTTGGATAAAACATAAAGCTTTGGTTAAAACCTTTATTCCATCTATGGGTCGTGACCTAAAATGAGACTTGGCTCTGCTTCTGTTAGGATTCCAATAACAAGTAGTATTCTATTTTTTTTTCTTTTTAAGAATACATCTCAGAGCAGAAGATTATATTTCTTTCTAAGTGCCCGGCCTCAGAATTTTTGCTTCTTTCCAGGCCTGAACAAAAAGAATTAGTTGGATCTGCTCTTAGTACGACTGTAGGAAATAAAAACTTGAGGTGAAGAACTATACACACACATAAATAAGTGATCTTGAACCTGCTGCACCCACATTTCTCCCCGGGTGCTTTGTTACGAGGGCAGACGAGGCACATGGCTGCAGTGTCATGTTGTGTGAACGGGACGACGGAAACGAGGTCAAGGAGGGAGCGCATAACCTGTCAGGAGTTAAACCACAAATTTACAGCTTTCTCGCTGCGGACATGTTTCGAGAAAGCACGGCGTGTCCATCTGACCGTTCTGGTTTTCTTGTCTGAATCAGCGACGACTGCAGTCGCAGCACTCGACCCGCAGCGAAGCCACAACCACTTCCATCTCGGAACCCATCTCTTGCTTTCTCTCAACCCCTTTTTTCCCCATCCAAAATTAGCCCAGGCCATGAGATGGGCCTAAAATAGGAGCTCGGGCCCTCTAACTGAGCCCCTTAAAGACCACAGCTGGAGCTGGCACAAAGCGAGACAGGAGGAGAGGGAGGGCGAGATGATGAGTGTTATCGCCACCATCACCTGCTCCTTGTAAAGCAATTTGTTATAGAGTTGTCACTGTAAAATCCATAGCTTGTCCCGGGGTAAAGAAAGACAGGGTCACATGTAATGAGGATCCGAGTGTGGCTCCAAATCCAGATATGACATAACGGGAGGCCAAACAGCTGTGTGTGTGTGTGTGTCTTTGATACAGAATCAGAGAAAATGTGACAGAAGAGCCACAGATTTAAAGCCTGTGATGCTTAAATCCCTATTTTCTTTTAAGTATATTACAGCATTTAAGTTTGTTTCAGGAAAAAAAGTCATCAATGATTTGGAGACTTCTGCTGAAATCCCAGATGACAATCGGCTTACATTCCCATTCGTGACACACCATTACATTTGCTGTGGTATTTTTAGGCAGCTGCATTGTTATTGACCTTTATCCACATCCCCAACTAACACCCCAGGATTTGCACTGATTAAAATGACCTCATGCGCAAGTCTCGTCGGTCTCCGTTTCTCTACCTGCCAGAGCCGCACAGCACCAAGTGACTCACTGAAGTCGCAGGGATAGAAGCCAGAAATGTCCTTGAGGTGGGTCAGATGTTTCCACACTGGCTCAATGAGACAAACCTGTTCCTGGATCGGGGCTGTTGATATGAGCTGAACTACAAACATGCACTCCAGTGGCATTGCATGAGAGGTTCAAGTGCTTGGAACTGAAGAGGAGATATTTTACTCTCCCACCCCCTCTCACATGGCACGGAGGCAACTTTATTAACGTATTAATCATTTTCAGAAAAAGACTACACTGGGCGCCACACCAAACTTGGATAAACCAAACATTACAGACAGATATAGGCCATGTCAAAAGCCAACCACTAAGCTGCATTTACTGTATGTGGAGCACTCTCTTCAAACCAGTGACAAGTAAGTCTGGTAAAATTAATAACAAGGTTTATTACCCACTCTTTTCCATCCTCAAGTATAACAGCAGAGGACTCTTCCAGTCTCAAGCCTCTTGGTGCCTTCGTCTAGACATGGCAGACTCTTCATGTCACTTCACACTTTGCCTCTTACATGTGTGAATGTTACCCTCAAGTTTCTCCTCTTCTGTGTAAACTGTTCCAAACATAATGTCACAAACAGTTTTTATGCATCCGTTATCTTCATTCAAAGCACACACAAAAATATTAATAAATCAGTACTTGGTGACATTCTTTTTTCTTTAACGGCGCAGCTTCTCTTAGGTTCACCTGCGCTCACATTTTCAAGGTTGGATACGTCGCTACGGTTCTTCTGTCCATTTAGTCCGTCTCGTTAGTCTCTTCGTGATTTGCTGACGTTTTTATCAACGCTCTGTGGCGGCCACACCATCTGCTGAAGGTTTTTTTTCCTTTCTGCAGAAAATATACACCAATCAGCCACAACATTATGACCACCGTCAGGAGAAGTAAATAGCATTGACCATCTTGTGACAATTCAACGCTCTGCTGGGAAACTTTTGGACCTGGCATTCGTGTGGATGTTACTTAGATGTGTAGCACCCACCTAGACCAGACCAGACACCCCCACCCCATAGCAATGACACTCCTTGATGGCAGCAGCCATCCCCAGCAGGAGGCAGCCTGATGCAGGCACGCACACAAAAATGGTTTGGGAACAACTCAAAGGTGTTGACCTGGCCTCCAAATTCACTAGATCCCAAACTAATCAGTGCATAGGATGCACTGGAACAAGTCTGATCCACAGAGGCCCCTCCCCTCAACCCATAGGAGCCAATAGGACACCCTCAGAAGGCCCATGTCCATTCTTTGATGAGTCAGAGGCACAAGGGAGACCTATACAATATTAGGAAGGTGGTCATAATGTTATGTCTGATCAGTGTAAGTATAAGAAATATGCATTTAATATTACTATTCTGTGTAATTTCACTATTTTTACTTTTGGGTTCTCTGTATGTATCTGCTGAATGCTAGTCCATTCCTGTAGAGGAATTTCTGGTTTGGTTCTCTATAGTCAAGAGTTTTAGGCAGTCACATGTGACGTTGAATGTTATTTGTCACTTGATTCCACAACGAACACTCTTAATATGTGCAATATTACTACATCATATGTGCTATAGTACTACACCATAAATGTAAAAACTTTTTACAATTCAACCCGTGCAATATTACAATTCAATCTGTGCAATATTTCTATCTGATTCTGTTTCACTATTTATCTTTTATAGCTACTCTTTTTGCTCTTGCTATTTTTTTTATTCTGCATTTTCTGTAAGCTGTTGTGAACTGCAATTTCCCCATTGCGGGGCTAATAAAGGTTTTTCTTATTCTTATTCTTACTTTTGAAATGTTATAGTCGGGTGAATGGTTGTCTGTCCCTCTGTGTTAGCCCTGCGATAGACTGGCGATCTGTCCAGGGTGTACCCCGCCTCTCGCCCGATGACAGCTGGGATAGGCTCCAGCCCCCCCGCGACCCTTCACAGGACAAGTGGTTACAGAAGATGAATGAATGAATGAATGAATGAATGAATATTGTAGTTGGAGGGTTTTTTTTTGTTTTTTTTTACTAAATGACTGCATCAACCTTATGAACTCTTTTTCAACAAGCATAACTTTAGACTGACACAGTTTTGATAGTACAGCGATTTCAGCCCAAACCACTTAAATCAATATAAATCATTATTTAGAAGGACCCTGGGCAACAGAAGTGTTGTTAGGGAGATTTAATTCTACCTGAGCCCTGGATTGAGACCAATCACACCAAACTAGACATATGAGACAATATAATGCCCCCTCAAGAAGGACCACACAGTAGATCTCTATGGAAACACCAAGTCGTAGAGAAGTTTGACATTGCGTAAAAAGCATGCATGACTCCATAGCTAAAGTTCACCTGGCGAAACATTTTCCTCTGTGGTGCAAACAGGCAACAGACAGCAAATGGTAAATATTTACTCTAAAATGGAGATCTGCATCAGGCAAAGTGTTTCCTTTCATTTGGTTCAGTTGGATCACTGACTGCTAATTAATCTTCTTAATGAGTTGACCACACAATTTTTTGTTGTTGTTGTTGTTTTTGATCAGCTGACAAACCATTGGTGATTCAGATGGATATAAAGTATGCCCTGGTGGCTTGTAATTCATCACACTCTCTTCCTCATTTACTTTGGACATCTTATGGGTGGTAATTGCACAATGGCTATTTTAAAAAGTTGGATTCATAGTACAGACAACTGCTAGCCTGTCTGTACTTTTTTTTTTTTTTTTGGACAAAGGGGGTGGGTGTGGGAATGGGTGGGGGGGTGTCCGCAGACGCACCGGAGCTCAGCGCTGCGCGTTTCGATGCGCATCTTCATTCGCGGCTGTGGGAGGAAAGGTGAGCGCAGAGCCCGTCCCATCCTCGGAGACGCTTCTACCACTGGGCTCTCGTTTTAAGCGACTTTTACGGGTTTGGCTGCTGCCTAACAGCATCGGATTTTATAGTTTGCAACTTCGAGGTTTTTTTTTTTATATTTTTTTTAAATTCGGATCACAACAGCTGAGCGGGAGATGCGAATCGCGTGATCGAAGACATCATTCAGCTCACTCGTTCACCTCCCGAGCCAGCGAAGGACATGGATACACTGACGGGAAAGCCGACTGATGGGAAGCACTTTCTCTCCGAGTTGAAGTGAGTTTGCTATTCGATGATGGACGGCGGACAGACGTCGAGGACTTTCGCACCTGACTGTGCCGCTTCTTTAAATACATGAGAGGAAGAAAAGTGCTCGGTCCGATGAAATCTCGGGGCTTATCGGGCGGCGGCGGCAGGGCTATGGGGCTCAGAAATGGGGCCAAGAGTCACTCCAAACCCATCTCCAAAATGTACTTCAGATTCATCCTGCTCCTGCTCATTTTCACCCCCAGAGTGGATTCATCGTGGTGGTGAGTGTCGTCTTCGAAAGAGCATTTGCTGTTTTCTTGAACTGATCACCAGGAATTTGTTAACCCATCTATAAAAAAAAAAACATGACACACACATGGCAAACGAAAAGCCACAATATTGGTGGGAAAATGTAGATAAAACGTGGTTTTATTCACTTAAATGTGCACCTCTGTTTTTTTATTTTTCACACTTTTAACTAAATTCTGTCATATATCAGTGTTGGATTTTAGTGTTATGCCATAATGGTTTCCAAAATGGAGAATTCTCTTCTTTATGCTTAATTTCCACCTAAAATATCCACTTTACCAAAAGTTCACCTCCACAAATGATAAGAAACACTTTCATCTCCTTCTGCCTCTGTGTGGGAATTTTCTGAACGTGCTCCGATGGGATTCCCCCCCTTGACATCAATGCAAAATGAGATGTTGAGCACAGAAATGCGTGTCACCAGTGGATGAAGATTGATGGTGTTGCTGGGAATATCCCCTATCCATCCACCTCGCCCAGAGTAAGTGGCAGGTGCAGGCGTTGGTGCATGAATAAATGCCCCTTGATGATTTCTCTTGAGGTTTTTAAAGGCCCGGAGGAGAAGGAGAAATAATAAAAAAAAAAATAAACATGCTGGAGATTTAGCACTCCCTCCATCCTCGCGTCACCTGAGACTGTTCTCAAGTTTCGGGTTACAGGTAAAGAAAATGCATTTGATGTGTGTTTTCTGCATTTGATGTGTGTTTTCTGCCTCTGTCTCTTCCGTTCCTTTAACCCTGGACTCGTGTCATTAAGTGCATTTAAATTGAAAAAGCACCCTGTTTAAATAATATCACAAATGATTCATTTCCCAAGAGAGCCAAAATGCCGTTATTTGTGCAAACCCGTTCTTTCTCATGCTAATACACTATGAATAAACTGTGATCAAATTGTTTAAATTTCTAAGAAAAAGAGAAGGACTTCAACAGGAGATAGCTGGACGCTTTGTGTCAGGGTGATTAATAGTTATTTAAAACCAGTTTGTGTAGTTTGGGCCTGTTTTTAGCCATTGTAATAATTTAGATGAGCGCCACTTCTCTCCCTCTCGCTCTCTATGTGTGTGTCCTCTTGGAAACAGTCAGGGGTCCTTTGGCTCAGCCGGTATGTACAACACACAATAAACACAAGCGGTGCTTCTGTTCTGCTTTACTGCTCAGGCAGATAGTTGCAGTTAACAGGACTGGGAGAGCCATAACAGGAGTGGAAACTGCCCGCTACGTCTGTTTCTGTGTCGGTGGCCAGGCGACACAAATGGGGCTGCGATTAGGGACTATAATGATATCCGGATGGAGAGTGGAGCGTGCAGGCTTAGGGAGGTTGGTTAGGGGGAGCAATGGCGAGGAGGGGTCTGCGCCATCATATGGTTGCTCTGTGAGGCAGGGAGGAAAAAAAGGCTTGAGTGCTCACTTGTACTGTAGATGACCGTCCTCATGTCCCGCTGATAAGAGGCCACCCCAGCGTCACAATGCCGCCAGCATGTGATCCACCTTCACAAAGTTAGAGATTAGGAAGCGAAGGCTTTTCACTGAACGTGAGGAATTTAATAATCTCCGATTCTCAGAAAGACAAAGGGTACGAATGTGAATTAAAACAGACACACCAGCAGGAGCTCCATCCTGACACTACGGGGAAAGTCTGTTTGCTTATTATATGTTGATAGCTAGAAAATGTATATCTGGAGTCAGATGTGAAGCCTGATGCCACTCATATCAGTACTCTGATTATGAAGGTAATGCTAGCAGCCGGATAGCCTAGCACAAACACCTGAAGACACTGATGGTGGAACAGCTGGTCTCTTTCTGTCCAAAGGTAGCTGATGTTGTATGTTTGTTGTTTAAGACACTTATTGGATAATCTTGATACCAACGCATATTCAGTCTGACACATAAGCCTCCATAAAAGGCAAAATTGATACTTGATTACCCTTGATTTTGTACAAACGGCAGTCAAAATCCAAACAGCAGAGGTGAAACACTAAATTTTAGTCCACCAAAAACATTACGGCTGCTATAGTAGAGTACCCACAAAACAGGGCCTAAGATTTTATTAGATCCTCCACGTCTGGTATAGTCCACCAGCTTTCAAACCCCATGTCCCCCATTTGCCAGACTTTCTGTTGGAAATGTGGAGCCTGTGACACTGCAGTCAGATTTCGCTGAACTGAAAGACAAAACCTATGGTCTGCCTTAATACTCCATTCTGATTGGTGGAAGGTTTATTTTTACATTTATTACAACATGTTCACGAGCTAAGACGAACACCATAGGATGCCAAATGTAACACGTGAGGGGAAAAAAAAAAAGGCCTTTGGAACTTACCAATAGTTGGTATCACACAAAGGATCATATCCCACCCCAGCATCTACTCAAGTCACTACTTTGGGATTCAGGGGAAAGTACAGTTGATACTGATTCAGTAAATGGACTATAAGCAAAGTAATGACATTCGTGGTGTCCATAATCAGAAATTACAGGACTCTGCATGTCATCCATCAATTCCTGATAATGAGCATTATTGTTTACATACACCGATCAGGCATAACATTATGACCACCTTCCTAATATTGTGTAGGTCTCCCTTGTGCCTCCAAAACAGTTGTGACTCATCAGAGAATGGACATGGGCCTTCTGAGGGTGTCCTGTGGTGTCTGGCAACAGAATATTGTTAGTGGGGACCTTTGGGTCCTGTGGGTTGAGGGGAGGGGGCCTCTGTGGATCAGGCTTGTTCCAGTGCATCCCGCAGATACTTAATCAGTTTGGGATCTAGTGAATTTGGAGGCCAGGTCAACACCTTCTGCTGTTCATGTTTTTTTTAGTTGTTCCTAAAGCATTTTTGTGTGTGTGCCTGTGTCAGGCTGCATCCTGCTGGGGATGGCTGCTGCCATCAAGGAGTGTCATTGCTATGGGGTGGGGGTGCCTGGTCTGGTCTAGGTGGGTGGTATATGTCTAAGTAACATCCACACGAATGCCAGGTCCAAAACTTTCCCAGCAGAACACTGAATTGTCACAAGATGGTCAATGTTATTTACTTCTCCTGTCAGTGGTTTTAATGTTGTGGCTGTTCGGTGTAAACTTTGGGATTGAGGCCCTCTGGTTGCTCTAATATAACCCCGGCACTCATCATAGCCAATACTTTCGTTTCTGCTGCTTCTATTATTTCCACTGTGCAGTGAAGTAATCAAAAAAGACCATAAACAAACTATATTTCTTGAATGAGCAGTCAGTCTCCACCCTCTCTTAAACCAACTGAAGTGCCTTGCAGGTCTGTGTGCCAGAGTTCACTATGATTGGAATAGTCGGTTGAATCTGTGATTGAAAGCAAATGTGTCTGGCCTCACTTTATTTAGAAAAGAATGGGACGACCAACGAATTAACTTCTCGAACGTGGCTCATTCCGTGTCCCTTTAACTTATCATCAACACTGTTCGCTGGATCTCTGCGTGCAGGTACATCGGCGCACTGGGTGCTCGGGTGATCTGTGACAACATTCCCGGCCTAGTGAACAAGCAGAGGCAGCTTTGCCAGCGCCACCCGGACCTGATGCAGTCCATCAGCGAGGGAGCCAAGGAGTGGATCAGAGAGTGCCAGCACCAGTTCAGACACCACCGCTGGAACTGCAGCACGCTGGACCGGGACCACACGGTGTTTGGCAGGGTGATGCTGCGAAGTGAGTCTGCACATGCGCACCCGGCGATCTGTGTGGTTCTTTGTGCGACCGTGACTGTGTATGTCAGTGACACTCGAGTTAATCATCCTCGTAAATGTCTCTTCTGTTACTAGATAAGCGCAGAATTAATAGGTGTCCCATTAATTCAACTTTACCCTGGAATCCAAACAGAAAGAGAAAGTGTTTTTTACCTTCTCAGGAATGAGGGAAGATTGGGAAAGTGGATGCTCTCTGAAAACAAGTAGCAGATTGAGAGATCCACACTGGTGATGTATAAACAGTAATAGGAGATGTAAATATTTGGGTAGATGTTTCTGGCAGCCAGACAAAGCTTTACTCCCTGACATATCGCCTGTGTTCTGCTTCATTGCGTGAGCAGGAATGAGAACAGGAGGAGGGTGGGACAGCCAGACCAAATAACCCCCAAAATCTCCTCTCGTCTGAAATGAAAACACAGCTCAGTGACGGAGAAAGCTGCCATCTGTGCAAATTAAAAGGTGAAAGGAGAGTCGGCTGGACTGTGATGTTATAGCTGCTACCTCTGTCCGGACCGTCCACCATAAATGGACTGATTTCGGCGCTCTGTTTCACTCGCAGTGAACATGGGCATTAGAAGGAAGGCTGAAATCTCAACATATAAAGTAACAAAACTATGAGTTATGGCGTGACAGTGGCATTTACAACATGAGATCTATCAAATGAATCTGTCTTTTCAAACAGTAATACATTATTTCTTATCTTTTTTTATCTCCCCAGGCAGCCGAGAGGCGGCGTTTGTGTACGCCATCTCTTCAGCAGGAGTGGTCTACGCCATTACCAGAGCCTGCAGCCAGGGGGAGCTTAAGATCTGCAGCTGTGACGGTCACAAACGCGGGCAAGCCAGCGACGACAAGGGCAGTTTTGACTGGGGCGGATGCAGCGACAACATCAACTACGGCATAAAATTCGCCAAGGCCTTTGTAGATGCTCGAGAGAGGATGGTGAAGGACGCTCGAGCGCTGATGAACCTGCACAACAACCGCTGCGGTCGGATGGTGAGTGAGCAGCTTTAATTTTAAGCTTGTTGCTTTAAGTTTGAGCTTAAGCGCTGCTGTGTTGCCGTCAAATTTACCCCCTGAACAGACATAACTGATTATCTGAATATTACAGAAAATTATATTTTAGTTCGGTTTAGGTGGTACATTAAGAGGTTTAAGAGATTTTAAGAGATTTTTTTTCTGTTCAGTTTTACTAAAGGCAGCCATAGTTGCTTTAGAGCAGTGGTTCCCAGTTGGGAACCATGGTTTTAAATTATATAAATGAGTTGCATCTTTACAGAAAAATATATTTCATTTCCAACAGATTAACTTTGCGTACAATGACTGAAACAAGAACAATCAAAAATGCCCAAAATTTCTTTTGAAATTTCTTCTTAAGTGTCCATGTTTAAAATTCAAAAGATATTCAGATTGAAATAAGGCAACAATAAACTGCAAATTCACACATTTAAGGAGCTGGACAAGCAATTTTGGAAAAATAATATAATTCTTTGTAATTTTTATTATCAGTTATAAAAATTGATAGATTTCTGATTAACTACCTTCTTCTGGTGGCTCCAGTCTCAAGTGACGAGATATATTGTTATGAAATATGCAACAAAAAGGTACAATAATCTCAAACACAACTGACAGTTACTGACCTGAGAAGACCTCCATAAAGACAACATGCAATAAAACAACCTTACATTTGAGTTTTTCACTAAATGTAGCATCAGGTTCAACTCTTTGGCTGTTAAAAAAGTATCTGGAGGAACATAACGTACAACGAATGAAGTATGAAGCAGGGCTGATCACATCCACATCATGCCACGGGCAACATCGTAGCTTTAACACCTTGTGACCTCTGACCTCTGCTCTAGGCAGTGAAGCGCTTTATGAAGCTGGAGTGCAAGTGTCACGGGGTCAGTGGCTCCTGCTCTCTGAGAACCTGCTGGCTGGCTATGTCTGACTTCAGGCGAACTGGAGACTACCTCCGCAAGAAGTACAACACAGCCATCGAGGTGACCATGAACCAGGACGGGACAGGCTTCATGGTGGCTGACAGGGACTTCAGGGGAACCACCAAGAATGAGCTGGTCTACGTGGAGAACTCCCCAGATTACTGCCTCATGGACCGTGCAGCAGGTGAGAAATCAATGGACAATAAGGTTTTACCACTGTAACTGCAGAACAAATCTTGTATTGACACTTTCAATGCGTGTAAATATTACATTTTTCGAATTTATATAATTAAAATTATTTATTTTTTTTAAATAATTTTAAAGGGTTAGTTCGCCCAAAACACACGTAAAAAATATTTCCCCATGCTCCCCTTTTGGTACTTGGTCATTGCAAAGATATTCTCTCTCTCTGACTAAAATATGAGTTTAAAAACTAAGTGCTGCGTTACAGCGTTAAATTATTCCTGTGTTGGAAAAATTATGCAATTACTTCCTTGATTTTAAATTACCTATTTTCTTAGCAACTTGTCAATATCAGTTTCATTTATTAACAGCAAAAGTTTACAACAATTGCTTTGCAATCCGAAACAAAAAATAAAAATAAAAAATCAAGACAGTCAAAAGAAAAACAAAGAGGAGGAAGAAATTAAAAATTCTAATTTAAAGAAGACAGGCAGGTGCTTGACTCAATGTGTCATAGTTTTACAAAAATCAATGAGGATCTCGTCCACTGAGGGCTTGCATTCCTTCACAGCTTAAAGTTCAATGATTTGACCTTTAACATCTCCTTTAATTCCTGATGTTTGCTTTGCCTTGTTAGGCTCTGTCTCTCTCCTCCGATCCAGCCCCTTCAGTAGAGCGTGAAGGCGCTCACCAACTCACTGTTAATGGGTTAGGCAAGTTAGCATGTGCAGGGGGACGTGACGGTACCGACTTAACAACTTCTGGTTACACAACTGAAAGGGTAATGAAGGTGTGTTCACTCAAAGGAAAGGCTGGCCTTCCTTGTTAAAAGGTGATTTTAAAAACGCCTATGACCCTCCTCACCACTAATCTCCATTGTATAGGAATTCACAGCCTTGGGATACATGCGGGCTTGTTTTTCAAATCCTTCCTTTGGTTAGTATTAAGCTCCACTCCCTTCAGCCTGAAGGGAATATCTCCTCTTATCCTTTTCTCTTTATGCCCTGTTATTAGACCTGGCATCTGATCTGAGGCTTAGATTTTTACACCTGAGTACATGGCAACAAATGTGTTTGGGTCTGGCTCTATCTGGAAGCCTATACCCTTCTGAAGAGTGTGGGAAGAGGGAAATTTAACTTTGGAAAAACAGTTTCAGTTTTCAGCATCAACATCTCAACTGCTGTTCAGAGATGGTCAACTGACAGGATTAGCTGCTCTGGACATGCATGTCACAACTGGAGGTTTTCACAGATGTAATTAAACTGAGCTGATGTGTGACCAGGGCAACCAAAAGGAAGCCAACCATAAGAGGAACACGTAGTGAATACAGAGTTACTGTATTTACAAGAGAAAAAAGGTACATTCCCACATGAAGAGAAGTGAGCTGGAATCATTTAAAGGCCGCACCTATTTTACGTTAACAATGAATCCAACAACTATGTACACCGATCAGCCACAACATTATGACCACTGACAGGAGAAGTAAATAACAGTGATCATCATGTGACAGTGTAATGTTATGCTGGGAAACTTTTGGACCTGGCATTCATGTGGATGTTACTTAGACATGTACCACGCACCTAGACCAGATCAGGCACCCCTACCCCATAGCAATGACATTTCTTGATGGCAGCAGCCATACCCAGCAGGACGCAGCCTGATACAGGCACACACACAAAAACTGTTTAGGAACAACTAAAAAAACATGAAAAACAGCACAAGGTGTTGACCTGGCCTCCAAATTCACCAGATCCCAAACTGATTAAAGGGGAACTCCGGCGCAAAATGAACCTGGGGTTAATAACACATGTGTACCAAGTTCGACCGTTCTCTGGTATTTGTTTTCATGCATTTGTTTTGTTAGTCAAATGTGACCAGTTTTCTTGCAAACCGCTATTTAGCGTATAACGCTAGCCTTCGGGGCACACCGACACATAAAAAGAATCGCTATTTCTATACCACTAACAAGGCTCACAATATCACCACACTTACACGGTAGCATAACTAGGGTCTCTACATGTAAACCGAAGCATTGAGAACTTTGCAAGTATACAGGCAGTTTATTAAAAAAGGAACACAGTACCGTTCGCGTCCGGCTCGCTTATCCAGGCGGGCGCCATCTTGGGGAAACTGAACTCTCTTTGTTCAGTGCTTCTATGCTCTCAGTGCTTTCTTCCGGCAACAGACAGTTCAGTTTCCCCAAGATGGCGCCCGCCTGGATAAGCGAGCCGGACGCGAACGGTACTGTGTTCCTTTTTTAATAAACTGCCTGTATACTTGCAAAGTTCTCAATGCTTCGGTTTACATGTAGAGACCCTAGTTATGCTACCGTGTAAGTGTGGTGATATTGTGAGCCTTGTTAGTGGTATAGAAATAGCGATTTCTTTTTATGTGTCGGTGTGCCCCGAAGGCTAGCGTTATACGCTAAATAGCGGTTTGCAAGAAAACTGGTCACATTTGACTAACAAAACAAATGCATGAAAACAAATACCAGAGAACGGTCGAACTCGGTACACATGTGTTATTAACCCCAGGTTCATTTTGCGCCGGAGTTCCCCTTTAAGTATCTGTGGGATGCACTGGAACAAGCCTGATCCACAGAGGCCCCTCCCCTCAACCCATAGGACCTACAGGCCCCCCACTAACAACATTCTGCTGCCAGACACCACAGGACACCCTCAGAAGGTCCATGTCGATTCTCTGATGAGTCACAACTGTTTTGGAGGCACAAGGGAGACCTACTCACTATTAAGTGGTCATCTAAAAGTCCTTTCTTCTCTTTACAGGCTCCTTGGGCACAGCGGGCCGAGTGTGCAACAAGTCCTCAAGAGGCACAGACGGCTGTGAAGTCATGTGCTGCGGACGAGGCTACGACACCATGCGCGTCAAACGAGTCACCAAGTGCGAGTGCAAGTTCAAGTGGTGCTGCGCCGTGGAGTGCAACGACTGTGAGGCCGTGGTGGACGTTCACACCTGCAAGCCCCACAAGCGACCCGATTGGCTGGACATAACCTAGCGAGGGGACCTGGGCAGTTTGCAGCAGCCACCACCAACTCGTTAACCTCTGCGCTAAAGACTACGTTTCAGTCGGAATCCCGTAACTGTAATACCTCTGGCTTTCCGTACTTTGACACTTGAGGAGAGAGACTTCACTTCATTGGATGATGGTATACTGGAAATATGTCCCAGTTACTCACCATGTGCTCCTTTAAAAATGTTTTTTAAACAAACATTTGGTTATGAAACAAACTTTGATATAAAATCGTGGAATATTATATTCTGTTGTAAATGCTCCCTTGAGCTAATGCCTGCTTGTTCTATAGTATGTAAAGACTGCATGAGCATAAGAGATCTAAGAGTAATATTTAGTCTAAAACAAAAGAGAAAAAGTAAAAGAGGTTGTTGGGGGATTGTATGAAAACGCTGACATTGTATCATTTAAAATTACATTTAAATCATTTAAAAATATAAACTCGCCCGATGACAGCTGGGATAGGTTCTGACACATTCTGGATGTGTTGTGTCGTGGAAAACTTCCTAATTTCTACCTCTGGTTCTTTGTCTTTGCCTTTAATTTAACTGACGCCTTCAAGCATGTTCAGACCATAGACTGTATAAAGATGGACGAAGGAACTGCTCCTCAAAAGTGAAGCCAAAGCGAGTAGAGCTCCCCCTGGTGGCTGGCTGCAGTATAGGTCATAAGCTCCACCTCCTCCTCCATGTTAGTGGATGGGACTTGGGCCGAATTAAAACACTAAAATACACGTCAAATAATGTTTTTTCAAGGATGGTTTCTGTCATTTTAGGTAGTTAATATAATGCTTGTACATACTCAAGTGTCCATTTTTTTCTGTTTTAGTTAGTTATTTGAAGCTATAGAAGCAGGATGTGACATCATGATGACTACAAGTTGCCAAGCCAACCGCTCGTATTAATTAAACAACATGTGAGTGAGTCTGGCGGAGGTGTGACTCTCGGAATGTACTGTGCAGACTCTGGCTCCAAACTCACAAGGCGGTGCCGCCTGTATCCTCGGGAAAATAGTGTTTAGCCAATGCAAGGAAGTGGGGACGTATTGTCTATATTTATATACAGTATATGGTTCAGACATACAACACTGCAAATAAACAACACAGTCAAGGAGTCATTTAAAGAAAGCTTTTGTTGCAAAATAATGCAAACCTATCTATATAACAATGAAAACCTATCTCAACCTTCCCTGCAACACAACGCCACTCCATAGACCGATCAAATACAGAAAACAACACTGCGGATAACTGACATGAATGCAGAAATCCTACTTTTTCTACCAATTTCAAACCTCCTTGTGGTCTCCAGTCCAATGGATTTTCTCTGAAAGAACCAATGTGTATGATTTAGTCGCTTATAGTGGTGATGTTGCAGATTGCAATCCACTGAGTGGATTTCCAAGCATGTAGGGAAACCCGTGTTGGCCGCATCTAGACTCTGGATCTTCTACTGCCAGTGCTTGGTTGATCTATGATGGGCTACTGAAGAAACTTGGCAGTGCAACATGTTGGACTCTGCAGATATAAAGTGCTCCTTCTAAGCTCCTCTAAAAACAAAGATTTGTGGTTACAGTAATCAGTATGCACTGATATAAACCAACTTATTAATATATTCCAGTTCTGCCCCCTAAATCCACTTCATTACAAAAGCCAACAGCATGTTTTTTCTCTCATTGCATTGTGTCAGAACACTTTAATAATCTTATGCAACTGTGCTTTCAGTCCTTTGTGCACACATCCACTGGCCCTGGGTGGTTTGTGAGAAGTGAAGTGTTTCATGTAGCCAGGCCAAGACGTTGCGAAGAGAGCAGTGAAGTAGCTGATCTCCAATACGACTTTCTAACATCTGGTAATGCAGCTAGACATCGTGTTATGCCTGTGGAGACACAGCCCTCAGAGGGGTTTATGGATCTAAATGAATCTGACAACAAGCCGCGAATGCCGAGAGTCAACAAATTGTTTCAAGTCCACGTAATGAGCGGGAGAGCCAAAGTAAAGCACTTTGAACAAAGCGGAGCGACACACAGAGTCAAAAAGTTAATTGCAAGCGAATGATCTTGTTTTGAATATAAATGAAGAATATGATGGCAGTGTTTTTCTTAAAGATTAGAAAGGTGAAAGCTGTTCACACTGTAGGGGACGATCTGCGGCTGCACTTATTAGTTTTTCGCAAAAATATAAGAATTTTAAATTGCACAGTCCATAAAGCCCAACTACTAATTTTTTCTGTACGTTGTAAAATTGTGCTGATCTGAACTGTAGATTTGGACTAATTGAGGACTTTATTCTGGTCTGTTGGCTCTAATATCAAAATATATTAAATTTGTCAGATGTAAACTTGTTCCATTTCTGGGACCAAAAGGTGGACTATTCAATCAAGACTGCAGCCATGTTTCTTAAACTGTCTTTTAGTCTGTCAGGGTTCAGTCAAACACTGTCCTATATGGCTGTCTGTGGAGGCATTTTCACCTTGGAAATATAGGTCCTAAAATATCTTCCTGGCTCTATATTAAACCTTGTTGATCCACCTTCTGTCACTCCTATTAGAGGTCTTCCGTTCTCTTCAAGCTTATATGGTATCTTACGCTTTAGTCCTGCTTCAGCTATGGCACGGACAGGGTAAAAATAATGCAGCCAGCCAGGTTAGTGTTTTAAAGTTCAGTCAGTTCAATGTCAGGTAATTGTAGAGTAGATTTTCCAGTAGCGTAACAAGACTGGCAGCTGGTAGACTTGGATAGAAAGAGAAAATGGATTACAAAATATTCAAATATTATGTGTAAAGGAGCCCAAAAACATTTTCCCTTCTTTAAATTTTTCGCTAACCAATTATCTGAGCCGTGTCCACAGAGAGTAGATTATAAATACTTTGCTGATCTTTAAATTTGTCATAGTATCTGTGGAGCTTTGTCCTCCAGCATCCAGTCGAAGTCTGTAAAAATAACAAGAGAGGCATCGCAGGCATTCTCTGTCATCATTGTGTTATCAAATGGGCATCTCTATTTAACAGCACATCAGTGCTAAAATGGTCCCAGGGGACAGAGTGCTTTTCAGGGAAGACAGACAGAAGACAGAAATGTTGTAATCCATTCTCGCAGTTTGATATGAAAACAATCCAGTGTCAAGTTCACATTAAACATCAGTTCATTTTCTCCTTATCTCACTAGTTCCCTGTACACCGCCCACTCATACAACTGATATCTGTGATTTATAGCAGTATGGGAGATATACTGATATGTATGCATTGTGAAATTGTCGCTCTCTGGACTATTTAGAAAATTAGTTGAAAATCAGTGGCGAACTGTGCCTGTAGTTTCACTGTTTTCCTTGGAAAAGAAGGTGGGCCCCACGCCCCCATCTGGTGTAATTAAAGAGTTTTACATGGACGCGGAATTGGACTTGACTGTAGCTGCTATAGTGTAGCATATTTATGATTTGCCAAGTGATGTCATGCACATGCTATTGGGAGAAAGAGATCCAGATATAAATCTCAGATATTATGTTAACATACGCGTTTGCATAGATGTAGGGACCGACTCTGTTCGAAGCACGAGCAAAAAGCACCACGTTTTCTGTGTCTGCAGTAGTCAACTCCCATATTTGCAGGGACAGAGCTCAGTGCCTTTCTCAAGGATACTTACACAGGGTACACGGCTATTACCGCACATTGTATGTTTAATGGTCAGATGCATAATAATCCTTAAATTCATTCAGCCAACTCACATGAAGTGGATTTATTGTGTGAAGACAAGGTATGTGGAGAACTGATGAGCTGTATTTGGGGGCAGTGCTTCTACTTCCCTAACCGAACACAAAGATCAGCACAGTAGAAATTATCCCTAACCCAACAATTTCATTTCATTGTCATTTACGCTCATCTGTATAAAAAACAGAGTCATATTTCCATCAATATATTCATAGTTTGAGGTTTAACTGTCGCACTTTTATGGCTTTTTGTGTGCCATTCCTCTGCGGAAAGAATTAGTGTAACAACAGGTTTATCTTAAGTTTTACATTATACAGTTCACAGGAAGGAATATACAAACTGTTTCATACGGCTGAAAATGAGCATTTAAAGACACGCTGCAAAAAGGCAATTCAATCTATAACTACTGTTATTTGCATGAGAACTAATCATCAACTAAATTTTCATGGTCATGACAGCTCATTTAAAACCATCTGATACCTAGCCGGAGACCAGCACAAGCAATGCAGCAGATAATTATGAACTCACAAACTGTATCCACTCGAAAACCCACAAAATAAAATAAAAGTAGAACGGCTTGCGCAAACAATGTCATCTTGGATTGCAGCAGAAGCTTAGCAGATGCTGATGAAGTGTGCATAGACACAAATGTGAGGGTGATGGCTTGTTGTGTGTGTGTGACAGAGCAAATGTTGAGTTTACCATGAAACCTACATCCAACAGAAACAACATGAGCGGACTGTGCGCAGCAAAAACACTAGTGTTTACATCCCAAAAGCAAATATATAATGTTACAATGCCAACAGGAAACCACTCAAAACAACAGCTTGCCTGTGGGGAAATATGCCACAAAACCACTTCAGACTACAAAATACTGAAACATGATATTTCACCATTTTAGACGAGCAGCGTAAAAAGCAAACAACTGAAAAGTGGCTCCATAGGCAGATGAAAGCAAAATAAAAGGACAATGATCTTATGCAAATGACCTGGTTAGCAACAAAGAAGTTGGCAGTTAGCAACAACGAAGCTAGCGGTTAGCAACAAAGAAGTTAGCGGTTAGCAACAAAGAAGTTAGCGGTTAGCAACAAAGAAGTCAGCAGTTAGCAACAAAGACATTAGCAGTTGGCAACAAAGCAGCCATCAGTTAGCAACAAACAAGTTAACTGTTAGCAACAAAGAAGTTGGCAGTTAGCAACAAATAAGTTATCTGTTAGCAACAAATAAGTTAGCGGTTAGCAACAAAGAAGTTAGCGGTTAGCAACAAAGAAGTCAGCAGTTAGCAACAAAGACATTAGCAGTTGGCAACAAAGCAGCCATCAGTTACCAACAAACAAGTTAACTGTTAGCAACAAAGAAGTTGGCAGTTAGCAACAAATAAGTTATCTGTTAGCAACAAATAAGTTAGCTGCTAGCAACAAATAAGTTAGCTGCTAGCAACAAATAAGTTAGCTGCTAGCAACAAAGAATTCAGCAGTTAGCAACAAAAGAAGTTGGCAGTTATGTTAGCAACAAAAGAAGCTGGCAGCTAGCAACAAAGAAGTTAGCAGTTAGCAACAAAGACGTTAACAGTTGGCAACAAGGCAGCTGTCAGCAACAGATACGTTGTTAGCAACAAGGCAGCAAGCAGTTAGCAACAAAGAAGTTAGCAACAAAGCAGCTAGCAGTTAGCAACAAAGAAGCTAACAGCCTCAGAAGTGACACGAGAAAAACATGACCAGGACATCACTGAGGACATGTACATTAGCAAAAAAGGCAGCACAGCTCTTACCTTTGAAGTGTCTCAGTGGAGTTTAAAACCTGTGGGATGAGTCACCTGGTCTTCATGGCAGCCATGATGACAGGAAAACTGCTTTCAGTTTTAAAATTCCTTTGAGGCCTCAACAGAAAGCCATTTCATTTAACCAACTAACTACTCCATAAAACACAGGATCTGACTGTGGGCAGGTGATAAAGTGATACATTAGCTGTATGAGGTGATTTCACAGGGACAAACAAGCAGGAACGGTACTGACGTTTTAAATAGCCCACCTATCCTCAAAGGGTGCATTGGATGCATGTTGCAGCCCATGGAGAGTGTCACATGTGAGTGTATGTCAGATATAATGGACAGTGTGTTGGAGAAAATGACCCAGATACAGTTTTCCATTGTCGCCAGATTGCTAACACACTGGGTGGCCATCGAGAAATATAAATACGTTAACCAGAAACACCTCACACTGTCACGGCACTTTCTTGGGAAAAACCGGTGTGGACGCAGTGAAACAGACACATGGACAGACATAACACACATAGCCTTGTGAGCAGCGGGAGACTTCAGACTTCACATACTGTCTGTATGTGACCTTCAGGGACACACTTGGCACACATCCCAGGCCACAGGAGTTCATTAATTCATCATGCCGGTGAGCTTACTAGGCTGGCAGCAGGGTATTAAAACCTCTTGTTTAGTGGGTCAATTGTTAGGACTGCCTCTTTCCACTGGAGATTTTTAAGTGTGTCTATGTAGGACACCACAACCACAAATATGACACAATTTGTCACTTACACCGATTAGGCATAACATTATGACCACCTTCCTAATATTGTGTAGGTCTCCCTTGTGCTTCTACAACAGTTATGACTGATCAGAGAATGGAAACGGGCCTTCTGAGGGCGTCCTGTGGTGTCTGGCAACAGAATGTTGTTAGTGGGGGCCTTTGGGTCCTATGGGTTGATGGAGAGGGGCCTCTGTGGATCAGGCTTGTTCCAGTGCATCCCATATTTGTCTAAGTAACATCCACACCAATGCCAGGTCTAAAAGCTTCCCAGCAGAACATTGCATCGTCACAAGATGGTCAATGTTATTTACTTCTCCTGTCACTGGTCATAATATTATGCCTGATCGGTGTATATGGCTTTCCCACCTCAAATCATTTGATAATTTTACTTTTCTTGAACCCCTGTTGGCTGTAAATGTTTCTCACCTTATCATAAAATCCAGATCAAAGGAAACTGTTGCTGTATATACTCCGTGTCTTTTACCCTTCACTTCCTTTATTCTTTTCCCTTGATGCCATGGAGGTCAGCGAGCAATTCAAGTTTCTACATGCAGCGAGCAAACACTTGAGGTCCAGCCAACAGTCCTCGACAGCGATTTTCATTACAGCTGCTCGCCACTTAAGCATGAGTGCATGAAGTATGATTATGCCACCAGAGGTTCACTGGAAACATGCCACGTAAGAGCATGTGCTGATGGTGGCAGAGTGGTATAATCGTAATGATGGAACACAAGGACTCTTTATAAAGCAGCAGCAGGATACCAGAGGGTGTTTGGAACAAGATTCAAACTCTTATTAATATAGATTTTAAAAGACAAGGGAAATTATATCTACTTTACAGGGGACAGCATTAATATCTATTACTGTATACTGTTAGCTGTTAGTTGTGCTTGCTTGTCCTGTTTCCACACAGATAAAGTGTCTTCTGTACAGGCTCATTCATTTAGAAAAGATATTTTTAGCTTTTTGTTTCACGTACAAGAAAATAAACTAAACATCACAATAAAATCTAAAATAAGAATCACACATGGAAGGAAACTGCACTGAAACAGTAATTTATTGTGGGTTTTGCTTTCAAACTCATTCAAGAGTAGTTACAGCTGTTCACACATTCTCCTGTCTTCAGCACGTAGTCTTACATTTTCTATTTTATACTGCTACAGAGTGCACAGGGTGAAATTTAAAACAGTGTCATCCTACGTTTTATTTCGGTAAAAATCCAAATTCACAACATACTGTACCATAATAACAAGCATTACATAATAACCAGCTTATCACTTTACTATTTTCTCACAAGCATGTTTTCTATTACTTTGTTCCTTGTAATTCTTGTCAGAGGTCGGTCAAACATTCTGTAAAGTAATGACACTTTTTGAAGGCATATATGAATCAAACTGAAGCCGTCGAATCTGAACAGAGTCGCCTCTAAATTTCCAATCGGAACTGGAGGTGAAATAAATGCCAATGTTTGCGATGTAGTAAAAAGGCACTTTAACATCATCGCATTTTCATTTTGTTGTCAGTACATCTAGAAGCGCGAGCTCTAGACAGTCGTGGCCACTGATGAGTGTGAAAGTATAACATGCTCATGTTAAATGTAATAAAACCTGTTCATGTATTAAACTGCTGGGATGGTGTCACATCACAAAACCACTGTTAAGTGGTGTAAAGCGCGGTTTATACCTGTGCAGGACATGGACGTGTAACCTACGCATGTAGCCTGTGCCGGTGCGAGCCATTTATACTTGTGCACTCGTCAGTCTGGCTCGCTCTGTAAAAACACCACGCAAACAGTAGTCGGCACTGAGTCTTTTTTGCCAGTCGGGTTAATTTCTGTTCCTACTGTGTAGGCCCGTGGCCCATAGCGACTAGAGATACAAACATTTATAGGACTCGTCCTCCCCAGTTAACCTTTCCTCAATGTGTTCCATCTTGATCCACAACAATCAATTTGAAAACTGCGGAGATGGAAAAGCAGCTGGAAATACTAAAGCGGAAACGCGCTACTACCAAGCGGGCCAATCACAGCTCTTGCAGTCTGCATCACCGTCACACTTGGTTACATTTCTGGAGAGGTGCATGTCAGGCTATGGCATTAGGATCTGTCCAGTAGCTGGGCTGTCGCCATAGCTACGGCGTCAAATTGATGCACAAGCGTAAACTGGGCATAAAACTGGTACCTTCAGCATTTAATTCACTACATTCTTCTCTGTTTTACTGGACATGTGTTTCTGAGAAGCTATTGCACTGATTCTTAGATCAAATGGCGTCAGTATCACATGAAACAGAGAACAGCAAATCTTAAATCTCTAAATGAGTCTATGTATATCACCAGGACGTTAAATTGAGCAACTTAATATGCTCTCTGTGTGTTTTGAGAACTACTGAGGGTTAATGCCCCTCAGTGAACTTATAAACAGCTATAAAACAGTATATTTAAAATGACTGTAATTAAATAATTTATAGCTTACATTTGTTACACTGACTATGCTGTGAAATTCTCGGTGGGTTTGGTGCCTCTGTAATTTTTGTTTGCCTCTTGACCAAGACGTTGACTTATGGAGTCCATAGTGCAATCAGCATAATGGTTGATGCCATGAGAAGGCTAACTGTGGCCGGTGACGAGTCCATTTACATTTTGAAGGGGTGGGGCTGACGGTTGCCCCAGTGATATAGTGCCGAGGTGTCATGCCTTGGTAACAGCCGCTGAACTGCAGAGGCGTTGTATACACTGCAGCCACTCTGAGACTGTAAATCAGCGCTCTGCTTTTAGGAGGTCTCATATCTGCCGCACTGGATGACTGTGGGGCACAGAAATATAATCTTTTTAAATTCACATAATTACGCTGAGAAAGGAGAAAGGATAAGCTGCATCCATAAACATATCTTCTGTGAGATAAATCCTTCATGTGCACATTTTGTTCTTCACTGGTGAAAACAAATTCATCTGACAAGGCTGTAATAAGAGCATAGACGGCATGCAGGGTTTTCGTGGTTTCATTCATTGTTGTGAACAAACAGGAGGATCGCCTCTGACCAAATTTAGAGCCGGGCTCTGTGGGATACTGAAAAATTTCGAATTTCCCCATGCTAACATGATGACAAGTGAATGACCCTGCGAAATTGCTGCAAATGGTATTTTACCAAATGTGTTCTTGGAAAAAGTCTGGCTGCTGGAACAGTGTGGGAGAGCATCTTAGGAGTGCTATTGATGTGTTGATACAACCTCAGCCAACATAATCAGTAACAATGCAGCAAGTGGACAGTAATGCTGAAGACAGGAGAGCAAACACTTTTTGTCCCAAGGTTTGGAGTGGTACTGGTGTGTGTATTTGTGTGTGTGTGAGAGTGAGTGTGTGCGAGATGGGGTCAGATCCGAGTCAGCTGGTGCCAAAAACTGGACGGCATGAAGCTTTCCATCTTGTCTGCGAAGAAACCCAGAGGTGCAAATAGTGTGCTGAAGAACTGGAAGGGAGAGAAAGCAGAACAGACCTCCCGTTAAATGTTTGTAAAACTTCTTCCATTTTAAGATCATGTTTAATACTCGTTCAGTCACAGACCCCGTCCTACAATCAAGCAGCGTAATGGAACTCTTACAGTCTGAGGTGAAATTATTTATAAAGTTAAAAAGGATAATACAAAAATCTTAAAGAGAAACCAGATCATTGTCATCCAGCTCACCCCATTTAAAAGTGATTGATCTGTAATTGTGACTTTAATGTGTTTGTGGCGACACAATATTCGCCTCCTGAGCCTGATTGGAAAAAAAGTCGACAACATATTTAGACAAATGATCCAGAAGCTTCCTCCAACACTGCCAGAGCTACAATAATTCAGTTTGTAGAAACAGTGCTGACAGCTCAATATATTCACATGATCTTAGAATAAACTTTATATTTACACGTCAGCACACATTTATGAATCAAAATCCAGTTTCACTCTCACTAAATAACCAAATGAAAGGCGAAAGATTATTGAGCATGAGGAAGTCTGTAGTTTGACCTTTAAAATCAGGAAATAAATCTTATTTAAGCAACACTGACAAAAGGCAAACAGCGATTCAAAAGCAGAGTGACTGTCATCCTTTAAATCTGACAGGATGAGCATGAAAGATAAGTAAAAATATGTCTGCCTTGTAATTTTTTTTACAATATTTTCACCATCCATTATTTGTCCCACATTTCCCCCCAAGCACACAGTCACCTAAAGCAACAGCAGACATGCAGCCGTGTAAATAAACAGGTAAACACACTGCTGTGGTAAGTACACCCTTGAGATAATGAAACTTTTCAAATGAGTTGAATTTGAAACACAAGTAAACTACATTTATGTTAGCATTTCATAAAAATTATACAAAGGAAAGTCTCCTGCATATCATCTTACCTACTCCTTCATTACTGAACAGGACTTATTATTTAAGATGCACACCGATCAGTCATAACATTATGACCTTCATGGGCCTTCTGAGGGTGTCCTGTGGTGTCTGGCAACAGAACGTTGTTAGCGGGGGCCTTTGAGTCCTGTGGGTTGAGGGGAGGGGACTCTGTGGATCATCCCACAGATATTTGATCAGTTTTATTTCAATCTAGTGAATTTGGAGGCCAGGTCAACACCTTGTGCTGTTCTTCATGTTTTTTTGAGTTGTTCCTAAACCGTTCTTGTGTGTTTGTCTGTGTCAGGCTGCATCCTGCTGGGGATGGCTGCTGCCATCAAGGAGTGACATTGCTATGGGGTGGAGGTGCCTGGTCTGGTCTAGGTGGGTGGTACATGTCTAAGTAACATCCACATGAATGCCAGGTCCAAAAGTTGCCCAGCAGAACATTTCATTGTTACAAGATGGTCAGTGTTATTTACTCCTCCTGTCAGTGCTCATAATGTTACGCCTGATCGGTGTAAACTTTGGGATTGAGGCCCTCTAGTTCCTCCAGTGCCATTCTAGCACTCACCATAGCCATATGAGCATAATTTGTGCATAATTTCTTTTCTGCTGCTTCTATTATTTCCACTGTGGAGTAATCAAAGAAGAACATAAACAAACTATATTTCTTGAATGAGCAGTCAGTCTCCACCCTCTCTCAAACCAGCTGGACACTGGAGTGCCTCGAAATTCTGTTTTGACAATTACATTGTCACAAGATGATCAATGTTATTTACTTCTCCTGTCAGTGGTTTTAAGGTTGTGACTGTATTTCTCTGCAACACACCTGTCGTACTGTATATTCAAGTGTCCAGGGACTTTTACTTTGTTAAGGATATAAAATGAGACGCCTGATAAATATAGAGAAACTCAACGACTTATGTTTGTCTGATTAACAAAAGAGATTATGCTTGTGTCTTACATCTAAAAGTAAAGTGGCGATCTATAAGATTTTTCTTTTTGCTAAATACTTAAATAAGTCCTTGCAATTCTAGTATAACGAACTGGGATATTTGAGACTGTCACTTTAGGATGTAGGTATGTCTATATTATGCATATTATAATGATTTACATAAGCTAGTAACTGCTCGTAATCTTCTAAATTAATACTATAAGAATATAACTGCTCATACTGTTTGAGGTACAGTATGCTTGATTTTAACAGTCTCATAAGTATGTGTATCATCGGTGAGGCATCGTTCCTGTCTGAACATTACGCACAAGAGGCTCAGCGTGCCTGCTGTAAAAATCCAATCTGCGCCCAATCTTTCCCATAACAAAAAGTCAAGAGCACTAGATGTTCCCTGCGGCCTTGTTTTTGCTACGAGTCCATGAGTCCATGTAAAGACAGGCCCTAATAAACAGGCTGAGCATAAACAAAGGATTAGCCAAAGTCAGGAGTTTGCCAAATGAGTTAAAAACAGATAACACAACACTTCTATAATAAATAAATATAAAAGAGAGCAACGCACGCATTTATGGCTTCTAAGTCTTTATGGTTGTTTAAGTTTGCTGCAGAGATGAGCTTGAACTGCTCAGCTGTTGTCACTGATAGCTTAAGTTGGTATACAGCTTGTTTTGCTAAACATGGACTTTACAGGCCTTCAACTCCCATGAGCCTCCAGTGCTACTGACAGTGATGGAAGGCTGCAATTACTACATGGGTGGAGAGGTTCAGGTTACAAATATAATGCATACAAAAATGATTTAAAAAAAAAAGATCTGAAAGGAACATGAATGGATGAAACCGCAGTTAAAGTCATAATGAATTTGTGAATCAATCTGAAGTCACATCAACCCAGATGACATGGAGATGAGCAGTGATGGTACTTACTGCTTTGGCAAAGACACCCATGAGCTCAGGGAACTGATGTGTGAGCATGGCCAGCATGGCAGTAAAAGAGCAAAGGCCTGCTGTGAAGAGGATGAAGAAGGGAAGCTCTTTCTTTGGGTACACCGACACCTCATGGAAAGCTTGAGAAAATATGAGAAATCGCAAAAAGAGAGAGAGAGAGGCCGGGAGATTCAGTCAAAACTAGTGCAGATAAACATTTCAAAGAGAGATAGGCCACCATACTTACAGGGCAGTAGTTCCCTATCTGCTGTTTCTGTGCATCCTGGGTAGGGGTAAAACAGGTGGCCCTTCTCCAGTGGGTAAGGAATTATCCGAAATGCTGCAGAGACAAAGATGAAAACAGGAAGTTGCATCAAGCTGACTAACACACCGCAAATGGACTAAATTTTCAGTAAACCGGGATACTGACGTCCTGATGACATGTAACACTAATATCCTTCTTGGGAGGGTTGATGATCTCATTCACTTTATAATCACAAGTTGGATATTTATTAATGTGCTATGCAAACAGACCTGACACATTTCACTTCCTAAAAAAAAAAAGCTGCTTCTAGGGAAAATGGTTCGGTTCTGTAATTGTGTAATGTCACGGCTGTGTGATAGTACTGTATAACTGTGACTTGAAAACTATTAATATTTAAGAGAAAGAGAGAGAGACATCGATAATAACTGATGCTGGGCTCATACTGCAGTAGTTTTAGGTCTATTTATACATGAGTCACCCCTTCTGGCAATTGGGGGATAAATCTGATCTGAGATCTGATAATCTGGTAATGTGAGGGGTCTAAAGATCCTCAGGAGACTCCTGTAGTCTGACCCCATCCTAGTGTAGTGGTAAAAACAGAAGAGGTAGAACTGATACGTACTGCCCTCCCAGGTGCAGTGTAGTAGGTTTAAGGCTCCTTCTGCTCTCTTCCAGTGCTGCAGGTGGAAGAAAGCGTATGCTACTGCCTCGCTGTCACCCCTCTTCAAGATGTGCTCTGGAGGCAGGATGAGGCTCTTCATCTCTAATAAGTACTAAAGACAGGAAGTGGGGAAAAAAACACAAGACTTCTGTTCAGTGCATCTATCATTGTGCCATTGTACCATGGTCAAACAATGACAGAATATGAACTCAGACAAGGCAACTTGTCAATATTAGGAAATAAATGTTAGCGTGGTCTTGCTTTGTCTTTGCAAAACGGGATGTAGGAAATGAGTCTAAACTATTTGAGTTTGGTCTTCAAAGTATGCCCCCTTGTGGTCCAAAATCACTAAATGCAGCTTTAATGGTTTCATTCACATTATCTCGTATCTCAGTCAGTACTTTATTTACTCTGCCGTGTTGTGTAATTCCCATGGCTAACTCCCTGCTAACTGAAAACATATTTTCTTCATGTGAGGTATTTGTTGAGAGACTTATTTTGCAATTGTTCAAGGTGGGAGGGAATAGCTTTCCAAAGCTGTGTGTGTGTGTGTGTGTGTGTGTGTGTTACGGTACAGTACATTCATTCCTTAAATGTGTAACATCCCCCGCTCACCCCTCCTCTCTTTGTCTACTGTGTAAGTTTGTCCCAGTGAGTCATTCGGTTCACTGTGCTGACAAAGGCCCACATCCTAGAGTTACAACCTATAGAACAGAAAGTTTATCTGAAATAACACAGAATAAGCTTTTATAGATAACAATGTGAAGATATAATCTTTCTGCATTAACTAGGTTTTGGTCATTTATGGATGCACCAACCCGACATTCTATTTAATTTATCTCTGCGGTGGTCAGTGTGGTAGGAGTCTGTGTTAAACAAAACCCATGTGCAGGGCTGAGGCCCCCTGGGCCAGATTCCCAGGCGGCCAGCTTCACAGCGCTCTGGGTCTCAGACTGACACTTTGGGAAGGTTACCCCACAGCTAATCCCGTCTAATCCTCTCCATGGTCACGGGCTCAGCCAGCCATCCATCCATCTATCCAACCAGCCGGACCATGCTGCTTCTCCCATCTCCCCTGGCCTTAGCCCCCCGTCTACACCCTCGCTGCCTGGCTCTTTATTGTCTTTCTCTGATTCGTCGTAACATAGCTTTAAAGTGCTAAACAAGAAGCCTCGTTTCCATGTCCGCACTCTGACATCGGTTACCTGGCAATTTTCCAAACAAACTCCTATTGCCACAAAACTAATCAGAGCCTTCCTATTCTCTTGTCCCGTGCGTGGTTGCAGCTCATTACGTAAAGTTTGTTCACAAATCCAAGTTTTAACGGTTCGATCACTGCAAACTGAACAACTGAAATGCCTGACACGGACGAATGAACGAGTCGGTAAATGTGACATAGTGACTGTAAAGGGTTTTGATTATCAATAGGTAGAGATTCAAAGTATAAACACAAGGCTATTTACCATTATAATTGATCATACTACTAAACTACTGTATTTTATCTCTCAGAAGTTGAGTCAAAAAAGCATGCAAATAAAAAAATAGAAACAATTCATTAACACAAATAAAACACGCACTCCACAATCTCCAGAGTCTATCCGTCAGTCTTTATTATTCTCACTTCACTGCCCCTAGCTCAATGCAGTGTCACGGACATATCCTGTCCCTCACCACCTCACGAGCCTCTGAATGTTATGTATGAAGCAGGCAACCACCAGGAAAAAACTCCAGTGAACCTATCTCGCCTGTCTTGTAGCCTTTTGTGTTTCCATCCAACGTCCTCTATAGTCTTTACGAGAACAGGCTGCTAGAGACATCCAGAAGCTGCCTGTTTGCGACTTCTCACTTATCCTGTCTGACTCACTTAAATCAGGTATCTCTGCTCCAGCCAAGACTCTTGACTGTCTGCTTTCCTCTTCAACTCAATTCCGTCTCCTTTATTCGGAGAACAAACATTTTGCCAACACCAGTGGTGAGGCAGTTGACCAGCCAACGACTCACACGGGAGCAGAACACAACTGTTAAAAATATGCATATCATTTTGTGGAATACTTTAAGTTGGCAGGACATGTGCAAGGCCCGTTCTTACACTCGGGATTTTATGATTTTAAGAAATTATAAGCGAATCAAGATGTTCTTGGATATTTTACAAATAACTGAATATTTTACAGTTTTATACACATTTCTGTCTGATTATTAATCTGCTGCTGATAATGAGCGGACATTATATGGCACACAAGTAGGCCTGGGTCCTCTGTGTTTTAAGATTAACCATTTAGAGAGGCTGGCTGCTCAGCTGTCCTTCCTCGCATGCCACTGCATTAGACCTGGTGACACCTCCATCGCACCCCCCCACCTCCCCGCTCTGCGGTCTGCTTCTCCACTCCCTGTCGCCTCTTTGATGAAGGGATAGAGTTTCATGTGTTCTCCTTTTATCCCTGGCCAGTCATAACCCAGAGCATAACTCATAAGCTTCCTTCTGATTCTAATCTGCAGCACTTGGCTGTTCACAATGGGTCACACAGGCAACAATGACATCAGCCTTGTAGTAGCTGTGTAATTGTTGAACAAACGCACGTGTACAGTGAAAGAAGGTAAAGGAAAAACAGGTGCTGGCTGCAGAAATACAAAGACGAACGCTAACATTTAAGTAAATGCTGATACTGGCTGGTGGATATGTTCTACAACTGGAAAGGAACGTAGAGAAAAACTCACAATATTTGTCCCTAAGTGGGCCAATCCTCAAACGCACCGCGATTCCTACAACGACCCCCTTTTTGTTGTCTGTATCAAACCTCATCCATCTTAATTCGGAGCAAACCCAACACTGCTTTTCTGTCTCAATTTACAAACCTAACTGCCAATTTCAGAGGTACGCTTAGAAGAAAAACTGCCTTTCTGAGCCTTGACAGGCAATCTAGATGAGAGAACGTCAACCAGAATGGGGTGAGATAAGAAACTGCCGTCCAAAGTGGAGCAAACGGGGCAGAGTAAATGGGATCGGGCCAGGCTGACTGCCTTAAAATGAGCGTGTATTAACCAAAATGGTTGTAAATGTAAATGTAAAGCAGATTTAGGTAGCAGGGATACTCGATCAGCTTTCCGAGCATCTGGGAAGCTGTCAGTTTCCAAACCGCTGGCTGATAGAGATGCTAATTGGAATAGACGGACAGACGTAGAAATGGGTGGAGGATAAATAGAGGAGGACAAGAAGATGAGGAGGAGAGGAAAATAGAAGGGAGCAAAAGAGGAGGAAATTAGAGGCAAGATGGAGAGCTGGAAAAAGGAATGGGGTCGTGTGGGAGGAGGATGGTGTGCACTGAAACAGCTGCGGGACTGAAGTGTGTGTGTGTGTGTGTGTGTGTGTGTAGGTTTAGTGTGTGTACAGCCTTTTGAGCAGTCTGAATGAACTCATGTGATGCAGCCTTGCATGATACTCATATATAATCTGCTTGGCATGCTTGATAACACACCCACCACTTAATGTACCATTTAATGCTTTACTGAACAATGCTCCCTCAGTACTCCACCTGTTCAAGGGAGACCGAGGTGAATGGGTTGGCTCTGAAGAGACGACAATTTCAGTCTATCAGTAGTTACTTCACAATTTTCATCCAGAAATCAATGGATGTCATAAGATTTATGACAAAAATTTGAGCCACCACCAGGACCCTGCTTTCCAGGGTCTTTGCAAGTGGTAAGCAGTTTGTTTTTGCACATATGTACCTATGAAACCAACGAATAGTATCATTAGATGGATTAACTGACAGTGAGGTCTGTTCTCAGTCATCCAGGTCACGGTTAATCCAAAAACACTTGTAGAGTTTCTTGAAGACATTTCGCCACTCGTCCAAGTGGCTTCTTCACTTCTAAAAGACTGGTGGGGAGATGGGGTTTAAATAGGCACGTATGTCAGAGTACCATTCATGGGAGAAGGAAGACAGGATCAAACAGTCTCCTCCAACGACAGGTAAGTATCTGGTTGTCAACAGACACTAGTCATGTGAGTTTCTGATGGATAGCACCCACAGGTGTTCCTAGTCAAACCCCAACTCCCCTCTTATTAGCATTTAACTGTAATTTAATTTTTGCTTCTTCTTGAGGTTAAAGACAGCCCGTTCACACACAGTTACACACATTCACACCTGGAGGCTGCCCAGTACAAACAGCGCCTGATCTGTTGAGCAGTTCCACTTGAGCAGTCGGGGGTTAAAGCTGTTGCTTAAGGGCACCTCAGCGCTGGTGATGAGGGAGCGACGAGCGCTGCTCTTTCTCTTAGGTTTAACCGGCAGTTCGAACTCTTTTTTTTTCTCCGCGAGCACGTTTTCTGTAAATTGGTCCACAGCTGTCCACCGATACGATCACAATGGCTGAGAGGTGAAGAAAAATCCACTCCGATTCTCAGTGTAACTAAAGCTCCTTCGGGCATACTCTGCATGCTTCAGCTAAGAGCAGCCCTAGTATTTGTTATGGATTCCCTACAGCAACACAAACAGACATAAGCGAGGTTATTTAGTCACCTGTGATGCATCTTGTGTGGCCTAAAACTGTTTTTTTTTTTGTTTTTTTTTTATTCCCCCTTGTTGTCAGTGAAGCTACAGTTCTTGCATGAGCCACTTGTCACATTGGACAGTGAGGTCAACTGAATAGTATTTGAAAGTTGCATCTTTTTGACAAAAAGAGTGAATTACTATTGAAAAGGCTTACCAGAAAAAGTAATTTCACTTAAACAGGCTGCTGAAGCATCACATTGACTTAATGCAAATTGTTAAATGCATTTGCACGCAGAACACGGAGCTTTTCTACGGTTGATTACATTGAAAGTGCTTTATGAGGGGAACTATGAACAGTAGGAATTATTATAGCAACCAGATTTAGTTTCAGTGTTCATATGATGCAGATGCTTGTTATTTTATGACACACTTGTAAACCTGTCCTTGGAACAACAAAGCATTTATTACTTGACAGTAACATGATGGTGTGATCTGGCCGCGGCATCTCTTGCATTAGAAACTCTCCCAAAACCTTACCCACTGTTCAGAAAACTAGACCAAGACCTACACGTGAGAAAGACCCAACGCACCAAATCTGCGTTTGGTGACAACAGGCCGGCCCGTGTAAAAAAGGCCGGAGCCACAGGTGCACTCATCATTCAAGACATGCCAGACAACACAAAGCGACACCCCCTCCTACCCCACTGTTACATTTTCATACCCAGCGCTCGGGCATGTACCGGATTCCAGAGTCAAACGCTGAAAGACGAGCCTTCCACTAATCCTCCATGAAAGGTCTGTTAAAATTTCATAATGTCATTTAGCCATTCAGCTAAATTCAAAGAAGTAACTCTGACAAAGCTGGCAGCGGTGGTTACATTCGGGCCGTCTGTTTCGGCTCAAACGGGGGATGAGAGGGGGATAAGGGAACATGAGAGGATAAGAAACGGGATGAGGGTACGTGATGAGAGGAGAGAGGACGGCTGCCTCTGGGCAGGGCGGGGACAGAGCAGTCGGAAAGACAATGAAGATGAGGGCCCTCACTTTAAAATCAAAGCCTGGATCAAAGCGCCAGGCGGACGTCTTCCACCTCCATGCACACAAACACAGTGATTCTCTTTCTCTTGGAAAAAAAGAGTCACACTACAAAGGCTAAACTGGGACAAAAGAGTGCTGCAACTTGTTGTGTATTAATCTGTGTGTGCATGTGTGACACCTAATCCTGTGGGAACTGACGTGAAAGCCCAGAGAGATGCGGCCCCCTTGTTTGGCTGCACAGACACTTCTATGCCACATTGTGACCAATCTCATATTATCATGTCGCTGATCCAAATATGAAAATCAAACTAAACCCCTGCTAAAAACAGACAAAATAAAAAAACGTAAAACTTATCAAGAGCAAGAATTGCGAACATTGACACAAGCCAGGATTTTGAGCTGATACTACGGGGGAGACGATAACATTTATGTCTGAAGACCTACGCTGACATCTCCTGGTAGGCCGGCAGCACGTCCAGGAGAAAGGCTGCTCTGCTTGTACAACCTTATACAGCCAACATAAATGTGTGTTTGATCGTCTGACTGCTTAACAACCTGTTTACCTGCTTTGACTGTTTTGACTGCATGCGGCCTTTAGTCACGCCACAGTCACTAAAAATACACAAAGTGTGATAAGCTAAATTAAGGATGCCTCGGTATCATTTAATACTGGCTGATCCGATTACCAGTTGAGTTTTTAAAATATTTTCTTCGTGCATATATTTCTTTTTACAAAATTTCTACCCCTAATGATTCATAGTTTTTTTGTTTTTTTTAATCTTACTTGTATCCTCCTAGATCATGTGTGTTAAGTGCAACTGTGTTTAGTAATAAACTAAATGAATAAACTTCAAAATGAATCTAATTTAGGCCTATATTCTTGACAATTGAAAACAAAATACCATCCTCCAAGTTCCCTAAATATTTCCATTTTCTATTACAACAGTAGAGGCTACTTTGTGGTTCCAAAATAATAAAAGATAAAAAAATAAAAAAATAACTAAAATAAAAATAAAAATACTGGCTCTTATAACAAAAAACAAACAACACTCAGAGCTGCACAGTTTTAATAGAAAAAATAAAAAACGATAAATAACTAATAAATAGCACTGCGGTGTATACGCTGTATACTTGAAGAGAAAATCTATTTTGTCAAATATTTCCACACAGCAGGAAATATACACCAAAAAATATCAGCCACAAAGAAGGGGAAAGGCGTGTGTCGAGGTGAACAGACGGGGTTTTTATTTTAACTTAAATGTTAGAGGACTTTTAAATGTTAACAGACGATTATTGAGTTAATAATTTATCTGGAGAGTTACCATAGAAGTTAATCGCAAATACCATATGTAAAGGAGGGATTACTGACCCACTGACAACTCAAGTTTATTATTCATTTATAGGTCAACGTCACACGACAATCAGCAGGTCTTGAACATCCACAGCCGCTACGGAGACGAAACACTGACTGACCTTTGGCACGTGTGGGTTGAACTCAACGGCTCTGTGTATGGCCTCCACGGCGTTCATCTCTGCTGTGCTCAGCCCTCGCCTCGACGCTGCTTCTGGAGAGAACCTGAGGCAACACGGCTCATGTGAAAGACTGCCGCTGCATTTAGTGCAGACAAAGCTCAAAGAGACACAGATACTGAAAGTTACGTGAGGCTAGCGGTAAAAGACGATATAAAACACGGGGTAACATACTTATCTGATACAGCCCGAGCTTTCAACAGTGCGGATGTGTAGCATATAGTGGCTGACTTTGGCAAGCTGATATCTGAAATGGAGGCAGACGTTGTGTTTATACGACTAACGTGATACATTTTTATTCAAATTCAATCGTGGGGTGATGATGCTGCGTAAGTGTTGATGAGCTTGCCGAGTCTTACCATCGTATTTCGCAAGGACTGCTTGGACGTCAGCGTACGCCTGAAGCTCCAGAAGTGCCTCCAAGAGGTTTTCGTGTATATTTAACATTCCCAACAATGGGAACTCCTTCATTAACTGTAGAGAGATAACACATACTGTACTCCCACTGTTTTATACACACTACATCTTACACCTAAGCCACAGGTTGTCGATGCCCTGACATGTTTTTTTTTTTAGAGTTTAGAACAAAAACTCACATCTCTCATCATTTTCACAGCTTCTTTGATCCGTCCCAACTTGCGCGCACACATCGCCAGTCTGCGTTTAATGTACACGAGTAAGTTGATATCTTTTCCAGCTGTGGGTCGCAAAGAGAACGTATGAGGTGTTTGAAAAACAAAACAGGCTAATGCAGCGGTTCTGAAAAGTCTTCTGACGTGCTCCTATTCGCAATACAAAAAAAATATTCTGCATCCCCCTGACTCAACAAAGTGTATCAGTGATCAGTGATAACGGACTAATATGACTAATAACAGATGATGCAAGTTGGATTTTAGTGAAATTAAGGTTATAAGGTTCATCACAACAGCATCATTTAACTGAATAATAGACAAATATGACAAATATGGGTCTGCTTTACTTGTAACCACACCCACCGCTGACGTGACGTTGCAGAGTAGTGCACAAGGAAGCGCTACACAACGATACAAACAAATACTGTACATTCATATCTATCCTCACCTATACTTAATGCTTTTTTGAAGAGACGTTCAGCTTCTGTGATAGTTGTGGCTTCTTCCTCTGCTAGAAGCACATAAGCTGCAGCGCATCTACACACACAATGCAGAAGAAAACAATATTTATTTTGCATGGAAATATAACGTAATCAAGGCAATAAATTGGCACTGCCCAGAAAAAAGGCTTTTGACTAAAGCAAGCACAATCAAGAAACTTACTATTAACGTATACTGTATCTCTTGGTCTAATGCATCAGCCAATATATCGGTACGGCTCTCTCAAATATTAATAAACGATACAACAATACAATACAAGTTTAGCTCAGACTCTAAACTGAACACACTTCTTCAGAAACTGCTAATTTTATTCATTATATAGAGCTGCAGCACCATACTTCCTGTCTACACACTTTTTAACATTATACAGTGATATATAAATCCAATAGAGGGTTAAATCAATGCAAGCCAAAACTGACGACTTTGTACTTTTATTTTTCTGTGTCTGTGCTTCAGGAAGGTTAGAGATTCGTATGGAGTAAGAGTAGAACTCACTCGTGGTTCATTTCTATGGCCTGGTAAGCTGCTCTGATCCTGGCTTGAGGATTTCTCTCTCTCCAGGCCTTCTGCATCACTGTAAGAAGATGATGTACTCAGGCTTATTACAGTTGTAAACTCAGAACCTTGACATATTAAATCACAGGACTCCACAACGTTTAAAAAAAAGGACACTTCAGTCTCGTCTTACATGCATTTTGCATTCGTTTTAACATTTTACTGTGGTTTTTTTTTGTACATCATTGTAACTCACCAGCATCCTCTGGCCTTAACTGCTGAGTGTCTCCTGTGAAGAAGGTCTGATGGTCTTGAGCAGACAGGTTCATATCATAGTATGTTAAAGGTTCCTTCCCGGTCACCCAGGTGTATCTGTAGCACACAGAGTAAAAATATAAGCTACCGTTTTATGGTCTACGGGGAATCCAACCAAACTGAATCCGTTTTCTTGCCCCTAAGAAGAAAACGGTACATTCACGACACTGAACATCTTTACATTTAAACATTCGCATTTTTAAAAAACAGCTCAATATCCAAATCTCACATCTGAACCCTGCGCATACCTGTTATATTCTGCTCCTCTGAAAAGATTCAAAGGATTCCTCCAGACCTTGCATTCTACCAAAGGGAAGACACTGTTGTTAGTGATCATGGTATTATTCATAGTACTGCTGTCACAGTTTGCATTGAAAGACATATTTACCTGAGACGCTGGGTCTAGGCTCTGCCTCTCCGTTAACTGACGAGAACAGACCAGTTGTGGAGCTGCTCTCCACGCCACCCAGCAGAGGACGCAGATGGCTCACGGACACTTGTTCGATGAACGAGGTCCCATATTTACGAAAATACCACCACTCAAATATCTGTAGTGAGAACACATGTGGTGGCAACATGCTTAAAGTTATAGTTATATATTTGTTATTAGGCCACAGAACCAGTGGTTTGGAAGCTTCAAAAAAACATAATGTAACTGCAAATTCTGCCTAAAGAGTCTATAATTGTGCCTCTCGCCCGATGACAGCTGGGACAGGCTCCAGCAGACCCCCGCGACCCTTAACAGGATTAAGCGGGTACAGAAGATGAATGAATGAATGAATGAATGAGTCTATAATTATACTGACAAGAGAGCATGATAGAAGATGTTTTATTCTGCGATCATTTCCTTATTGTCTGTAAAAAATGTTGGTCACATTTCTGTCTGAGCAAACCTTGCTAGAATAAATCTGTCTGATTATTTCTCAAGCGATTCACATTTATTCATTAACACCCACTTGCCAGTTAATTAGGTACACTGGTGAAAATTAACGCATTTTAAAACAGTCCTGCACCTCATCCACTCTCACGACTGTTATAATGTTCAGTTCGTGCTGAAACTGCGTCAGGAAGGTGGTAGTTTAACTGCATGATCGCTTTGGAGGATTGTTGCGCTGTTAAATTGCATTGAATTAAACATAAACGTGTTTCTGTTATTTAGCTGAGACCACTGAATAAGATGGGGTTGTCGACGCAACACAATACAATTAAATAGTAATGCGAACACACGCAGCATTCAAAATAAAAACACAGATGAATCAGCAGCTCTCTCAGTTATTTTACAAACGCTGAGCACCGTAAGCTTTATGAAGCTAAGATTTAGTGCAGGACGTTTATATTAGAATGCATACGTTTTCACTAGCGTACCTAATGAACTGGCAAGTGAGTGTATTTGCCCCCTTGCAATGGTACGCGCTCGATAAGCCATAGTTCCTTCTGATCCTGAGCGCAGCAGCTCTTTGATTACAGTAATACATGTAATAGTTGCACCCATGTAATGACCTAATAGTAAGACGTGCAAAAGTGGAGCATCAGATTCCAATATGTAGTGTGAGAAATGAAATAAATGAGGCGGTAACTCACAAGGATGAGTCCAGAGATGAGGGAGGAGGTTCCAGTGAGAGCCACATAGAACTTGGGGGTCAGTGTATTTAGAAACACTGAGGCTGAAAGAAAAAAAAACATATATAGACATTTTAAATGTGTGCCACAGATTAACCAGAAATGTTATCTGCAATGATAGCAGATAAAATAATAATAATAATGGTCGTGGGTTGTGTTTAGCAGGTGGCACTCAGTATCTCGCATATCTTACCCACAAGCAGCAAACATGGCAACACAAATTATCTCTAGTCTTTATAGTACACGCTACGGTTTGAAAAAAAAAAAAGTGCAGCCAGCATCTGCCAGAAGATAATTATATCCTCGACTTACACCGAACCAGAAATGTCACTCTATTTGCGTCTCAGTCGCTCAGACAAGGAGCTGTCAAACCTGCAGCTCCCGTTTGCAGCCAGCTAAAGATCAGATAGCCCGGAGGCTAACAATAGCTAGCTAGCAGCAGCCTTAATTCACCTGAGGTAAGAGTTTCCTGCAGTTTCAGCGGACTCCACAGCACGTATATCATAATCAGCACCATGCCGAACCAGATGACGCACACGTAAGTCCATGACCAAGAGAGCCAAGACTTCAGTTTCTCTGTAAATCCGAGAGACTGGGGATTACTGCCAGTGGTGTCCTCCATGTTTCTCCGGATGTCTGTAAACAGAGGAGTCACGTGATCACAGAGCGCCGCTTGAAATCGCTGCAAAGGAAACTCATTTCCGGAGGCTACAGAAAAATGATCGTGTGTGTGTGTTTTGGCTCACGCCGTTTGCTCCTCGTTTAAAACAAATCATATATTAACATGGGTTCATTTAATTGCCTCGCAGTTGAGTCTGACATAAATCTCAGCGTCTACATTGCCTAAGAGCTGAGTAAAATTGCCACAAATTAAATGAACAATGCTGACTGACTATATAAGGTCTCAATCTAGCAATCGAACAATCATTATTATTGATTAATCAAGTAATGATTTAATTTAGTTTGACAAATACCAAAAATATCCAGGCTCATATTTCTGTTCCCCCAATGGCTATAGTTTAAAAGCATAAAATATATTCAACATGTAATGTTTTGAAGCAGAAATGACAAATCCCTTTTAAAGAGTAATGGCAGATATACATATATTTCAAGAACATTTGTTTATTATACTGTCTTGCTATGATCGATCAATATTTGACAAGGATATGGTTGTTTTGACATGTAAATAAACCCTATATCTTTAAATCTTTAAGCTAATACACAGTGATCACTATTTAAAAACAAAATTTGTCTCCCTTTAGAGGAAATTGCAAGCTTGACAGATGTGGACCTCAAGCTCCCGGTACTATTTGCTGACATTAATCACCTCAGCCACAAATGTGGGAAAACCTCAGCCAGGATCTTCCACCAGCTCATTGTAGCGTGAAGTCCTCTCTGCGACCACAAGGTGGCGTCATTACACCATTAAAAACATTCACTTCAGTTTTCATCTACTAACTGCAGGTGGAGACAATGTTCAGTTTTGTTTGCTTCCTTCTCACATTTGTTTTCTTTACAATATTGTAAAAATCCATCTGTTGTGTCATTTGAATGTACTCTTTTAACTATTCCACATAAGACATTTAATGAATATGTTTTAGAATCATTTGTTATAATCTGAAATTTCAAATGCTGTGGCCGTGTTAAAACAGCCAGTCACGTCAAGTCAGTATATAGTCTCTAATTTACATACCCAAAGAGGTATATACACAAACATACACAGTTCACAAATGCTGTTTTCATAAAGTATTAGAGTATTATATTTTTGTATGCACGGTTCCTGCAGCGCTTCTCACCTTGTGTGATTGACTCACATCTCCTAACCAGGCAGGAATAAATGTGATTTGTTGGAGTGCGTTCCTGTTGGAGGTTACAGCCAGTGAATGACAGAGAACCAGATTTGGACCTACTTACACATGCCCTTGGGTGTTTTCTGCCTGATGCTGATGGACAAGAACACGCAGGGTTAAAGGCCTGTCATATAAATCAGGTACAATCACTTTAGAGGCGAAAACATGCATGATGCCACTGACAGGGAGGGAGAGTGGAGGAAAGGAAAAGAAAAGAAGAACAGGGCAGGTTTGCAGAAGTTGTATGGTGTGCGTAGCTCGACCCGCGTGTTTGGATGCATTTTCGGGTGAAATTATATTTCTAAATATCCTCTGCTCTGTGACTCATTCACTGATAATAATATACATGTAGCTTCGAAGACAGTAAAGACGTAGCACCTTCTTGTCACTTATATGGTTAAATATCAACAGTAGTCAAATGAAGTAGTTACTGCAGAATTCACAAATGCATCATAATCACATATTTTATTAAAAAGGATTCATTGAAATGTTCATTCGATGCAGAAGACAGATTCATTTTTATGTACAGTAAATTGTAAACAGAGAACACAGCATTGCAAACAATGGATGGGTATCTGAGCACAAAGTGCAGCACAACCTGTACACGGTCAGCCAGTGTACAGGTTCAACCATGCAGAAGCAATATCTCTCATCATTCTGCAGTCACCTGTATACTTAAGGTTCATTTACAATTTCACATCTGGTATCCATCCAGCCATTCTGGACTCCATGTTCTGTTTATGTAGTTTCTTTCTTTTCTCTCCCCAAAGCTTTTAAGAGTCCTCTAATCATACATAATTGATCGGGGTTTTCACTTAAATGCACTGCATTTCTCACTCTCATTATTACTTAAGAGGCTGCTCTTTAAGGCTCGAAAATACCTACCGTTCTTTCAATCAGATTGTCCACAAAGCTGGCTGTTTAAACAAACGAGGATGTATCAGGAGAGGAGAGTTATTTAACGATATGTTTTGGAGCATTTTGGTGTGATTACATTACGTCATTACTTTACATACAAATTTTAATTAGGCCTGCTGGATGTCAGTGAAACATCAGAATCTAAGCAGTGATTTGGATGCACTGTCATTTTACTGAGTGATAACGTTTGCTTTGAGTACTGTAGCGCGATGTATGTGCACATGCTATTTGACTGGTCGTTTGTCAACTCTGCATTTGGTGGTCCCTGCTGATGGAAAACTTCAAACTTTATGAAACTGGTTCTTGTCTCCCACACTGCTTTCTCTCTGTGAGTTTATATTACTTGTCTCCATTAAGGGACTCTCCCTCCACAACTCATTTCTCTCAAAACACTTCATTTTCAGAAAATGTGTGTTCTTTTTTGCATCAGGAGACCATGCCGTTTGACCACATCTGAAAGCAATGGTGCCGCAGAAAAATGACTTCCTCCATGACAGGCTCAGAGGCCACAGAGCAGCATTTCAACATATTTCGCTGTAAATCTATCAAGGAAAATGGATGCATACCACTCAGACAGCAGCAGACATGCCGTGTAAGACTTTTGACTCACCTGGTGCGCTCTTGTCTTTAGAGTAGAACATTTCTTTTAAACATTTGAATCAATAAATTATGAGCACAGCAAAGTTCAAATTTTAATAGAAGGAAATGCAATGAATCTGTCTTGTGAAACATTAATTATCCATTTGAGTGTCGAATAACACCTAAAAAACACAAAGCACACGTAACATAGGAATAAAAACACAAAACATGGAATAGCAGCATGTGTGCTGCAAGCCGTCTCACATCGAGTATACACCAGGCTTTTCACTGTATACAACTCCAGCCAACTGTAAATATAACTGGAAGAGGCAGAGATGAATAATACATAAGAATTACCTTCATGCAGTCAGGGTCCTCATTTTTAGTAATATCAAAGGCAAGGGGCCACAGATAAAAAAAAAAAACAACACACAGGAATTGTAAGTGAACAACGGTGCAGCAATAGTTGCAGGAGCTTTAAAGGTGTTACAGTAGCCTACTTTCAGAAAGGTGTTAAATACAGTGCAACTGCCAAAATGACAAGAGTAATGGAAGTCTTTGCATCAAAAATTAGAGCTGCATGCACGGAGCAAATCCTGCCTCTTTAATGTTAATAACCCTGCTTGTGTTTGTACTGTGAGAGGACATGTCTGACGTCATTGCAGCTTGAGGAAATGTGTTCACATTCTTTCTTTTCTTTCCAATGTTTTCTTTAGAAAGGAAAGCTTGTCAGTCTCGTCAGCAGTTAAAATCCGAACATATAACGTAAACTAAAGTGTAACCAAAACAGCACAAATTGAACGTAAAACATGAAACAGGGACTTGTTTCCATCCTCCAGTGCGCTCATGAATCACCCTGTCACTGTCCTAATGGGAAATGTGCTGTTAGTAGAATGTGTAGTGAACTACTTGGTTAGTAGGTTGAGAAGGCGTCTGTGACGTATTGAGTTCATCAAACATCAAAAAGACTTCTTTTTAATTATCTGAACGTGAATCACATCTTCCTGTCATTGCTAACGTTTTCTCCGAGCTTTAGGCTATGCTTGTTATTATAGACTGGTGTGATACTGTTGATCTTATTTCTGTTGTTAACTAGATGTTTAACAACAACTACTATGTAAAATAATGACTTTTTGTGACAATACCTTTGCCCAACGGCGATTTATGCTAGGCTTCATGCTAATGCTACTGCTAGCATGGTGCTCAGCAAGACAATCCTAGCATGCCGATGTGTGGTAGTCATTACATGGTGCAATTTAAGAGTTAACATTCAAAAATAAGATTATGCATTTATGTATTTGATCATGAAGTAAAGCGAAAATTAAAATTTTGACCTGATAGTGGAGCTAGCTAAGATAGATGGATCCAAGATGGTTTGCAATTTTACCTGAAGGGACACTAATGTTTCCTCCGAGCTATGTGCATCTTATTATGGACTAGTGTGACACTGTTAATCTTATTTCTGTTGTCAATTAAAGGTTTAAAAGACAATAGGAGAGAACAACTAGTGAAAAATGCTGACTTTTTATAACTATGCACAACAGCGATTTATGCTAGGCTTCATGCCAATGCTACTGCTAGCACGGTGCTCAGCAAGACAGTCCTAGCATGTGTGATAGTTATTAACATTGAAAAATAAGATGCATTTGACTGTGAAGTAAAGTGAAAATTTTAATTTTTATGTGATAGTGGAGCTAGCTAAGATAGATGGACTGACTGGATGTCTGAACTAGGGTTGCCAACTGTCCCTTGAAAAACGGAATTGTCCCGTATTTAGAGACAAAAGTACGCGTTCCGTATTGAGCTGAAACAGGACGCACTTTGTCTCGTATTACCGTGAGAATCAAAAATAGTGTGTAAAATGTCAATGGAATGAATGAATAACAGGGCGCTTTATGTGAACATTTACGATAAACTTACTAGGCCGTCTCCTGCTCTGTGACTGATGAATCCCGCTCATCTCATTGGTCGAGGTACTGTTGCTTGCAAAGAAGATACCGGAAGACAACAAAGCAACAACTTTACCTCACACTTTATGTTTGCACTTTTCATATTGCACTATTACAAGAGGAATGTTATGCTTTCTATTGTTTTCTATTAATTTATACAGTTTTAAGTTAAGCAGGAAAGGTTTCTGTTTTGTTATTTTGTATTAAAATAAATAGTTGATTAACAATTTGTTTTCCATGTGTTCATATCACTCAAAAATATGCATCTAATTAAATTCAGGTTTGAGTCAAATCGTTTCTCACTCACAAAAAAGGGCTAAGAAATTTACCACACCAGGAAGGGTGAAGGCAATCAGGTCGGCCAGCCCTGCCAATGAGGTGTCCCTTGTTTATTTTTCATTGAGTTGGCAACCCTAGTCTGAACCAGATTTCATGGCGATACGTTTAATAACCGATGAGATAATTCACTCAAAACGATATATTGTTAGTAGTCAACTGCAAGTGGTCCTTCAAGGAACTGCAGTTGTGCCACTTGCACGTTAGCTTCATGCTTCAGGTACAAAGGGTGCAGCTTGTTTGAAAACCACGAGTATCACTGTAGTACGAGACAAAGTCAGAGCAAAAGACAACTGGATATTTTTTGAGATGTTTCAGTCTGGACCAAAAGTTGGCCAGACAAATGCTGCTAGCATGGGTACAACGAGCATAACTAGGATGAGTGTTTCCTCTTACCACAACAATAACACCCTGTGATAAATACAGCAATTCACTGACTCACAAAACCTTCAACGTTTCATTCAAAGTACCTGAGTCCATTCACTGAGACTGGTGAGGTTTGACTGAAAGCATGTGCAAGAACACAACTGTATTTGGGTCTCTGTGGTTTAAGTCTTCCATCGGAGTCAGCAGGCCTTGAATGCAGTCGCTGCTGTTGAGAATCATGCAACCTTTATGGGATGGTTTCAAAGATGACTCACAGACAAGCTAATTTTAGAGAGCTTTGTGCTTTAGGTTCGACGTGAAGTATACAATTATGAAACATGAAACAGAGTGACACAGGCAAAGAGAGAGGCTCACTCAGCTGCTGTGCACAATGAAGAGTCACACGCTCAGTCGCAGTGGAAAAAAAAAAAGGAAGAGAAAACAGCCTTGAATTTAGAAGTATGTTTTGAATATTTAGATGTGCTTGACATGATTTACACGACTGCAAAGTTCTTGACTGCTCAGTAGTTCTACTACATTTTTATGTAAACTCGACAGCTTATGTAAAATTTCAAATGTGATGACTTTGATGGATCTCTGTGGCCTTTAGTGACAGTAATTGAAGGCAGATGTAAAAAAGACCAACCTCAGCCCCCACTCCAAATGGCAAGTGGGAGAGAAGTGAAATGAAACTTAAATAATGCAAACTGAACACTTGAAGTGAAATCAAGAGTCCCCCCACCCATCAAGCAAGATATGTTAATCAATAGCCACCACAAGCAAACAGTTGGAGCTAGTTTATGCAGTTAAAGACAATTTTTTATTAGCTACAGGGACTATATTATTGGACTGATTTGTTTGAAACATTTTTATTGTGAATCAATCGTGTAAGATCATTTTTAGTGTTATAATATTGGCCATCTGGCAAAAGCCTTAAGGTAAAACTGAACCTACACCCCTGGTATACTGCATATTTAGCTGCCGTTTGTAATAACATAGTCCCAAATTATTTGACTGATTATTATTTCCAGTACAATCATATTAAAATATAAACTGTAGAGATCATGCTTTTTTGCTAGGGATGGTGTGTGGTGCCCGGTGTCGTGAGACAACGTGTGAGCAGCAAGTCATTTCAAGCATTATCAAAAACGTTTTTTTGTTTTTTGGTTTCCGGTGTCATTTCACACCTTGTAGCCTAGATGGTGGACCGCCCACCCCTGACCTTATCCTTAAACCCCAACCTTCTCGCTTGTCATTTGAAGTTGTGCAAAAAGGTTAAGATGTATGGCACACCAACTTAAAATGTGCCGTCCCATTTGCACACGCAAAACCGAAGATTAGCGTATCGATTATTTGCAAATACAGTTTTGAGATTCAACTAATGTTTTACACAGTATGATTTTTAATCTTCGCTGCACATTGCGCCCGTCACAGTTAAAACTCCCTAAGACGCCTTAATGATGTGAGGACTGGGCTCAAGTGTGGAAGGAGAAACCAAAAGGCTGCTTAAATTTAATTAAATTATTTATTAGCCAGATGAGCTGGCTTAAAGTGACCACATTATTTTAGCTTCCACCTCCACATTATAAAACAGTTTAAGGGTTACAGTCCAAAATGTGAACTGAACTTTGGACTGAAGGTGTCATTACAAGAAGTTGTTGCATTATACTGCGGTTTGACCTTTATTAAAGTTCCAATTAATGTGACAGTGTTCATTAAAATTTCATGTGTTAGTCCTGTGGGCTGCAATAGACCCCTATATTCCAGTGAGAAAGAAAAGGGGATAAAAAGGAATAATGAACCTTTTTATAAATTCTACACATCTACGAGCTTTAGATACATCATTGTAGCTACATTAAAATACAACCCTTCCTGGCACTCTATTGTCAGCACATGGGAAAGTATGAGAGAGAGGGCTATTGGATACTGTCGGAAAACAAATACCAGATTGAACCCCAGCTAGTTTCACTGCTTAGCGCCTGACCTTTTGCAGCAAAACGAGACATGTTAGTGTCACCTGGAGAAAGCACCGCTGATTAACACGGCTACTCCCGTGTCTCTGACGTCACTGCGGATCAGCGTTACCTGGCCACTGGTATTTGTGGTCGAATACCAAATCAGGGTTTAGGAATAACCAGATTCAAACCGACAGCGGGAGGGAGGGTGGTTACCTTTCACATTCGTAGGAGTCTTTTTCTCTTACATGAAACTAAAATCTGGGGCAAAGTAAAGATCACGCGCTTCAAGTCCAGCGATAAAATCTGTGTGAAGCGTCTGTGAGCTTAGAAGAAATGTTCCACTTGTCATTTAAAAAGTGAAGACTATGGTGAAGGACAAATATTTCTTTCATAAGAAGGTAATCAGTGCTTTAAAAAGTGCTGCCTTGATTAAATCAAAGAATTGCGCGAGAACACATTATATAATCAAGCCTACGTATATCACATAACGACAAACAATACAGTTCCTTTTTTTGAAATAGTGTTCGAAAAACTTTCAGCTCAAGAACCAAAGAAACATAAAAACCTATAAAATGTACAGAAAATGTAACCTATACCAAAGAAGATTTATTCACCTACCTCCTTTACAGTAACTGTCCACTGTGTACAAATAACAATTACTGATCTAACTATAATGAACACCATGATCGTCTCTGAAGTGTCTCTTGAACCTCCCGTGAAACCCATAGTGAGGTTGTGACATGTGGCTTGAAGACTGCTAACAACACTGATCAGCTCCATCTGAGCTGCGTAAAGCTGCGACCCATTATAGACAGAGTAACACATTTTCTTCCGCAGAGTAAAAAGCAGTATAGGTTCCATCTTTGAAGTGCTTTTTTTTTTTCCTCTTTCCTCTTCTGTGCCCATTTTGTGATTCACAGAAGCTGTGCATTTCCAAATTCCCTGCCATCTGTATAAATGTGATACCTCTCCTTAGTACAATGAACTGGAAATGGAAGCTGTGTTTCATATAATCCCCAAATCCATCCAACTCTCACATCCTATCATGCAAATTTGGTGCAGTTTGAAGAGAATCCGGTCTCCCAACCATATGCTTGAGCCTTATAAAAGATACAACAATTTATTATGCATGCATTGCACCAGGCTTATGGTAATAAGGTATTAAATTAGTGCTGGACATTATTGCTCTTCTATATCACTTTTTTGCTCAAAAAAATGTTCATAAAAGTCACAAAAAAAACAGAAAAGGGATGAGGTTGTCAAACGGATTCAAGGATAGAATGACATTAGATCATTCAGATAAATTCAGATGAAAAGTCTCAATGAGCCAATGTTAGCTTTGTCGCCATGATTCAAAAACAGGGGCACTGATGTAAGGAACCACCAATTTTCCCAAATGACTCTGGGATATAATGAGCTTTCTTGTACTGCCTATTCAGAGAATTAATTCACTGCAACTTAAGCTGTGTTAAACACGTTCCACAACATTTTACACATGAATCAACATTAATTAAAGAAAAAGAAACTGAGCAACAGCTTCTAGTTCCAATATAGTGGATGGTCACCATAACGTAAAACATGACAACTTAATTCAACTTTAAAATGCCAGTTCTCTTCCTGCCTGAGAAATCCGTTCAAAGTCCACTGTGGAGTTGTTACCTTGGTAATAAGGACCAAAATGAATGCTAATTTTCATTATGGTTATCATGAGAAGGAGCCGATATTGTAAAAATGTTATAAAAAATACTTTGCGTGGAATAATGATTAATTACAAATGTGTTTTCCCTCAAAAAGTTTGCCTTGTTTACCTTGAAAATCCTCAATCATTCATTTCAAAAGTTGTACTACTTGACACAAAATGTCTCACTTCTATTTCATTGAAAAAGTAAACTCTCCCTTGTGCCGGAGGCTTTAAGTTTCCATATCAGTTGCATACTGGACCAGTACTGACTTCTAAACTAGTCACCAATCCCACTTGTACGTGCAGGTTTCAGATTTATGGTGAGCACAGAGAAAGTTTTCCCCTTTGACAGATCAGTTTGAAAACTTTTGACTGGAGGGGGAATAAAACTGAATCTGTGTTGCAATACAAACCCAGAGTTACAGCTGTACCAGCTTACTGAAAATTACAGAACAAAAAAAAAAAATGAGTTTGTTGTTAATGCTATGCTAATAGCATTTCTGTTTTTGTTTTTAGATATTCTCAATTCGAACAGTGTACAGCAGTATACCAATAAAGTACACTTCAGAGTTTTGATGTGATTTACCTTGACATTACAAAATCTATATACTGACAATAAGCTGATTTCACTAAATTTCCTTATGATGACGTTTTTACTTGTTTTGACTAATGCATGGACTGTAAAGATAAAAAATAATGTCACCCACAGGTTTTCTGAGGGGCAGTTCTGTGTCCAGCCTTTGTAAATTTGGGGGAGCCTGAATTCACCTAACTCCTGGCAAACAGGAAAAGAGGAGAAGCTGAAACCTGTCATTCAAAGCAGCCGCGCCCTAAATTACACGCAGCTTTAGTATGGATGAGTTATAACAATTAACAATTTATTTTTTTTTTTTTTTTGGGGGGGGGGGGGGGGGGGGTATTTCTGTTGTAATATTGGGGATTACAACATGGGTTTCAATAAGGATTCTTTCAGCCCTTCACGTTTTGTCTAACCTTTTGCACCAGATGGTTTATTACACAGATCAATCTGGGGAATGGTCCTTAGAAACTGTTTGTAAGAGGACAGGTGCTCAAATAAAACCTTGGTCACTGGCGTAACCATCGTTCTATCACATAAGCTCGCTGAAGACGAAACACATTGATCTGAGGAGACATCAGTCAATCAATGACGCTTGCTACGTACCTAGACCAATTAATGACATCTTCGACACACCTAAAGCTCACACCCATACCTGTGGTTCCTCACTGGACAGTAAGTGGTCGACACCTTTGTGGCTCAGTCGCAAGCTCGTAGCTTGAAATCTGGCAAGATGTTCTCAGGAGCTCCTGAGAATCCAAATGACTTGGTAAGACAATGTTTTGTCAGCGGCGTCTACATAAACCATGTCGTCCTCAAAACTGAGAACTAAGCTATAAAATGCAAAATGGTAAAACATGTTTTACAATACAGTGTTTCTGTTCCATGATGGGCCAACTGAATCTCATGAAAACCCAGTGTAGTGTGATGGAAAACGGTTCTTGTGTAATAAAAGCACAACAGTGTTAAAAAAAAAAAAATCTGTTGATGTGCTTCTTATGGTTATAAACCACCAAACAGTCACAAGACTGAAACAGTTGCCTTGTTTATTGCGCCGAAGTGTGATTTTTTCTAAGTTTCGTATTTCACCTCTAACTCTCAGTTTTTCATTACTTGCCCGGGTGCAGGGTGTTTCCCGTGGAAGAAAGCAACAAGCTTGAACCTCCTGAAGACACAAAGAGAGAGGGAGAAAGTGATTTTACCAGAATTTGCGAACTTACAAATGCACAGTATCTGAAATAACATAATGTTTGGTGATCAGCATAAAACTATTTGTATGTAGAGTATATGTGTTTGCGTGTGCGGATATATGTATTTTATAGGCCAAGGTTTGACTCAGTGTGAAGCCACTCCCTGTGTTATTTTTTTTTTTTTGCATGAATGTGCAAAATGTGAGAAAACACCCACACGCTCCTCACTGCCCATAATGCACCTGCCTGTTTTTTTCCTCTAGCATAAACAACTGCCCTGCGGCTGTCATTTCCCATGGTACAGATACACAGTGTGAACTGGTGTAATGCAACGTTGTTATTACCCATGCCTTACCGCACCATTATAAATGCCGCCACAGCTAAATCACCATTAGCTACTGTTGCCGCCACTGCTGCTATTGTTGTTGATTCTGTTATTGCAAATTTGTAATGCATCGTCTTCGGGCCATAAATCTTGCACGGGATTACTGTGTATAAGTCGTTTGTACGGTCTTGACTCATCAATCAGAGTGAGAATGTTTGTGTTACAACTGCCACTTTGTATGATGGATGAAGATGGGTGTTTTTGTAGCTGTGGTAGAGGATGGAGGCTGTCTACGTGCGTGTATGTGAGCGAGTGTGATAGTGCGCAATGTAAGCGGTGACACTCATTATTCCATCTGCAGCCAAGAGTGATTGAACATGCCACATATTAACTGTCTTTTCCTCTTAATCCCATTGTGTTCTGCAAGATTAAATTTGAACACTAATAAATGCTTTTTAGGACTAATTAATGTTCAGCACCTTGCCAAGAATCATCTTCTTCCTCTACTAATTCTAATTGGTCCAATTAATCATGCAAAAGGTAATTAGCATAGTTTGATGTGCAGTAAAGCCACTCCGGTGCCCATGGGAGGATTCGAAGGGCTTTTGTTTCTTGATGCAAACAGAAAATTAGTCAAGGGTGGTGCGCGCTTGATGCTGCGGCACAGTGCAACACAATACTAATGAGTGCGTTCCATTGTGAGGGTCTTTACAGGACTGACAGGCATATTCATACCCAAGGCAGATGTATATTGGAAGTGAATGAAGATGACTGCTTCTGGCTGCCTGAGAGATCTGCACAGTGTCCTGGAGATTTACAGTAAGAATGGCCATTCACTGACATTCAGACTCACAGTGAGGCGTGCAAGAGCTGATTCACTGGCATGCATAGATTTTTTTCTAAGCTCTCCCGCTGCAGTAATAGACATGATGCATTGATCTAGATGCTATTTCTACATGCAGGTTGCTCTGCTTTTTCAAATCAAACTGAAAAAACCAGAACAAAACTATTTCAGAGTAAAATTTTAATTATGACATTGTGTATTTAACCTTGGAACTAAATTAAAAGCACAAACAATATGCACATTATGAAACACATGAGAAATATGCGCAACGGCAGCAGCTTTTGTCCTTAGCGGCACATAAGAGCTACAGCTGGTAATCCAGATGCAAACAAATGTGTCCGCCCACCACCACACGGCAAACTGCATCACCTCCAGACTGACTGACAAGTATGTATGCGCTCCGTCAAATAAAGGCGCTCCCTCAAACAAAACGTGGTTCCTCATTTTCTCCATAGCAGACCCAGTTCAGCTCAACGGATAACCTGTGTAACACCTCGGCTGGTTCTGCACAATCACAACCGGCCCAAGAATGGCATTTAAGCGGGAGGACAAAGCGGTTAGCGTTTTATTAAAAATATCTCTGCAAAACAGAAACGGCACACGCTCATCTTCACACACAAAATGTACATGTGGTGGAAACAGTATTTTTTTTTTTTTTACACACAAGCACAAAATTACGGAAACAATTGTTAACTAGGCAAGTGAAAATGTTAAAATGCTGCCTTTCACAGTAACACTAGATGTCACTGAACTATAGAGAATGTATAAAATGGGTTCAGTTGAAAATTGCACCTCTTTAGTCGCAAATGTTCTGTTAATTCTTTTGGTTGTGTATAAAAAATGTAAGCAGTGATAAGTTACTGTCTAAAACAGTTTGATATGAACGGCTCAGCGTCTGATCAGTTCAGACCGATCAGATTTACTTCCTGAACATCTGTAAATATCTGTAGAGCTGTTCTGTCCAATAAGGTGCAAGTATCAAGTTAGTTTCGATTCACTGTGTCTAATCGGGCTAGCTGGTTCCTTTTCACATCATTAACAGACCTGTGCGTTCAGAGAAAGGGCATATTTAAGCAAATATTTACATCCACGTGTCATGTGATTAGCAACGGTAGCCTTTTATACCAGGAAACACCAGGGACTGCCTGATGATGTTGCAGGGTTTTCCACTGTCTCAGCTGTGTGGCTCGTGGTTATTCTGAGAAGACTGTTCACCGTGCAGCGAATCAAAAACAATATAACACGTGAGAAAATGGAACCTGTACTTCACCTACTGTGATTTCTTATTTTATTTGCATGCAGCTCTGGTTTATGAGAAAGGTCAAGCCAATAAAAGCCACGCGCTTTCTTTCAAGCTAGGACCACTCACTTTGAGAATACTGTACGCGTCGTCTCTGGAAGGAGCGGGGTTTTTATTTTTACAACTACATCTCTTTAAAAAAAGTACATTGTGTACAACTGTGTATTGAGTACGAGTGACACGACCATACGTCTGTCCATATGTGTATTTGTTGTCCTGCGACTTCTGTGCGTCAACGAATCTGAAGGCTTATGGATGAAATATGCTGACTGGTGCTGTCAGTTGCGGTTGCAGATCGTGTGTTATATCCTTTTATTTCATTGTTGTTGTAGTAGTATGAGCAAAATATGAAAAAGCAGGGTGAAATCAATTTGGCCCTCAACACATAAGTAACACTGTACCGTGGTGAGCATTTGTTTTGTCATTTTTTTGTCTTGAAGTGATAAGACTTTCACGTTATCATTCATTAACCAAGCATCACACTTAAAAAAAACCTCATTTAGAAACTGAATATCAGTTCGTCATCAGAAGAAATACCAAAAGCAAAAATTCAGCAGTTTCCCTTTTCCTTTTTCTTTTTTTTTTTTTTTTTGCAATTCATCTACAATTCAGCTCCCGCATATTTCTTATCATCTCTCTTATCATCTGCACCACAAAAAAATAAATAAATAAAAAAATCTATGCACAGTAAGGGTGTCAGCGAAAATAGTTGGCCCTATAATACGATCCTACAAGCCGAGGTTGATTATGATAGTGAAATTGGCAGCGGAGCGTGGACTATCCCCCCGGTGATTTTCCAGCTCATTTCACGGGCCATCTCTGGGTCCCGATCCCTGGGACTGGGTTGACTTGGCCCCGTCCCCCCCCCCACCACCACCACCACCGCCACCCCACCGTGCTACCGATGTCTTGATTGCTGTTCCGTAGACTTTCACGTGTCAGTGCAGCAGCGCCGAGGGGACCTGTGTGAAGGAAGTGATGCAACCACAAAGACATGTAAGAGCGGCTTGAAAAACACTAACACTGTGGTCCACTGACCTCAACGGAAGGAAAGAGACAAAGAGAGAGAGAGAGAGAGAGGGAGAGGGAGAGAGAGAGAGAGGCAGACACACATGGAGGGAGAGAGAGTGACTGTTTAATAGGTGGTCAGAGGGCCTAAATGTCAGGTGGTGACAGTTTGGAGCATGAATGTCAAACAAGTGTTGAAGATATTTTTGCACGCCTGCGGTTTTGTTTCTCATGCATCTGACAAACCTGTAAGCATAACGCTGTGCATGACACAGTCGGTGCACGAAGGATTTAAAAAAAAAAGGAAAAAAAAGTCGAAGCTAAATCTAAATTCTGACCCAAACAGTGACAATCTAATTGCCGCTGCCAAAATATTAGATTTAGATTTACTGTTAGATAAGTAAATTAGATCAGTAGCTAAAAAAAAACTGTCTCGGTAAATGATGCTTTATCTGTAAGTCAGGGCCATTAGCAGCCCTAGCTTGAGTCGCCTTGGGCTCTGTAATTAACTCCGCTCAAGCGCAGCTAAAGATTTTTGACATTTTTTCTAGTCCAGAATTAACTGTCAAAGCAGAGGGAGAAAGTAACCATCTTGTCACATTGCGTTTATCTGAGGATTGCGGAGCATTGTCCTCCTCTGTTTTTCTCCCTCCCTCACTCTTTCCCTACGCGTCTCCCTCACTCTGACACTCTCTCTCACACACACACACACACACACACACACACGCTCCCAACCTGGATGTAATTTCAGTAATGTTTCATGATGAACGAGATGATGGAAAGTGTGACTGCACCTAATGTTTTGAATGTTTTGGTGGCGCCATCATCAGGTTACATTACAGAGCTAATTGTGAGGCGAAATGCATTCCTTTTGCTTGTACATTCGGGCGCAGAGGTCTGATGCTCGTCTGGATGAGGTTACACGACACAAAAATAAAACCTCTTCACGGAAAAAAAAAAAAAAAAAACTCTCACGGAGGAGTAAAACTACAAACCGTAGTTCTACGGAGGTTGTGTGGAGCCGCCGATTCACCTGAGAAACAGAAAAATGAGAGGGCTGATGTGGAAAGGCCCAAGGTACCGTAAACATGTAGCATGCTGCATGACAACTCCCAACCCACCCAGCAACTGCCTGGTTTCCAGTAAAGAATTACTGTATTTCTGTATTACTGCACTGCAACCGCTATTAGTGTTTGATGTACGATTTATCAGGAACAAAGGACTTAGTGCAGTGCCACGGTAGTTTAGGTGGATTACACACAGATAAAGATAATTAGAATACCGACTGTAATAAGCTTATTAAAACATAATAATTAAGCAAATACACGTGGTGATAGGCTTCAATGTGAAGGCAAAAACAAATCACATACAGAATGTAAATGTGTTTTAAGATGTGTAGAAGTATGAATAAGTAAAATAGTTATTGTACATTTTACTTTTGGACTATACACCAAACAGGCATAACATTAGGACCACCTTCCTAATATTGTGTCGGTCTCCTTTGTGCTTCCAAAACAGTTGTGAGTCATGAGAGAATGGACATGGGCCTTCTGAGGGTGTCCTGTGGTGTCTGACAACAGAGTGTTGTTAATGGGGGCCTTTGGGTCCTATGGGTTGAGGGGAGGGGCCTCTGGATCATCCCACAGATACTTGATCAGTTTGGGATCTAGTGAATTTGGAAGCCAGAGTTGTTGTTCCTAAAGGCAGGCTGCATCCTGCTGGGGATGGCTGCTGCCATCAAGGAGTGTCGTTGCTATGGGGCGGGGGGTGCCTGGTCTGGTCTGGGTGGGTGCTACATGTCCACACGAATGTCAGGTCCAAAAGTTTCCCAGCGGAACATTGGATTGTCATTGTTATTTACTTCTCCTGCCAGTGGTCATAATGTTGTGGCTGACTGGTGTATAATCCTGTGTCATGAATTTTTTTCAAATGATCTCAAGACAAAAAAAAAAAACAAAAAAAAAAAACAACAGCTCTACACTCCTGCATAACAGAGCAGGACAGACTGTGTGCAGAGCATGCAGTACTCATTCTTGGCAGCAGTTCAGAAACAGGCAGTCAGTGAAATGAAAGTAGCTGCAAAGTAGACAGCAATTTCTGTTCAACACCACCGTTGCATAAGACCGTTTCCAGACTTTTCAAGAGCTTTTTAATGATGGTAGCTGTGATCTTAGACATTGCCCACGCAAATTACTCATTTGGCACATAATAGACCACTGCTGCTAAGTTTCATTTATTGAGAAGATTTTCAATCATTCCATCATCCTGTACGGTCACAATGACTGGTTGGGAGGTTATGAAAGCCACACGATAATGTCTGTCTAGCCTGAGAGAAATACCACCAAAGGAAAAGTCACAAGTCAATATGGTGCAAATTCCCCCTGATGAACACACATTAAACCAATCACTATGCGTTAGCATTTCAGTCGTCCACAGACCATTACCCGGTGCCGTAATTATACCACATATTCCATATATTACTTTGAATGAAAGAATGCCAATTACAGTGCTTTCACTCTGTCTTTCACTGGGCTGCCTGATGCCTCCATAAAAGTCTGTGATTAAATTACTCAGGGGAAAGCACTTACATTTTATATGACAACCCCTGACGCATCGCTCAGCTACGAATTCCCCAACCAGCAGCAAATCTTCTAAGAGGCTCTGACTGCGGACAGGTGGGTCCAGATGACTGAGAGAGACAGACAGACGAGTCCTTCCAGCTTTATGCTTTATGCGATCATTCTCCGTCCATTCCTATTGATATAGAGCTAACTTACCTGCCATATATTATGTCTCATCTGACAGGAACATTAGGAGGAGCATCACTTTATTTCTGACCTACCTCCACCAGCATTCAGGTTTTTTTTCTTTCTTTCTTTCTACTTATAAGAAACACAATCACGTTGTAGGACTGCTGTATCTGTACATGTAGGGGCTCTCCGGAGAAAATCATAACTAAACAGAGGTTATTCAAAACTTTTGATGTAGTACAAGTGGTGATACCCACCGCTGCTTCTTTCAGTTGAATACAGTCAAAGGCTTAAAATACATATACAGTAACTACATACACCCACACGTTTCACTGAGGCTGTAAATTCCCTCATCTGAGACAAGTGACTGCTGCAGACAGTAGGTGTTGAGCACTGGACATACGCACAGTGAGAGAACCCTGTTCAAGGCACACAAAACAACTTTACATAACACTTAATTGATAGTTTGTTCAAGAACCCGATCTTCCTTCGGATGTCAGCGTGGACATGCAGCGTGAATAGCAGGGCTCGAGATATTTCAGCAATTTTTTCACAGCAGAGAAAATCCTGATGTTGTTCAAGTCGCGCTGGAATGTGAAATGTGAGTTCTGGGAAGGAACGGGCCAGACAGACACAGAGGCCTTTCTGACAAGCGATCAAACCTTAACTTGTCAATCACGTCACTTCTCTGTCAATAGCTATTTAATCCTCTGCTGAAAGCTGGTAGGTGCTGGATCTAGATGCCGACAGAAGGTTAAAGGTGAGGTGAGTGACAACCCCCCTCCCTCCCCGCCCATGCAAGAGGTTTTTCCATCGCTGGTGCATAGTTGGCTGAAAGGTAAGGATTCTAATTGTCTCATTGTTTTTTCTGAAACCAGCCGTCTGAGTTTTCAATATCAAAGCTGTAGCCGCGCTTGTGACAGTGATACAGATGAAAGTGATACTGAGGGGAAATGCAAAATGCCTGTTATCAACTTTTGCAGATGGCATAAAATGTCTTTGCCCGAGAGCAGATCCTTCATGGCTTGCTTGCCATCTAAAACAAAAAACAAAAAATGCCTTTTTAAGCGTATTCCATTATACTGTGCCCGTCTGAAAAAGGACAGAGACAGCTGAATTCAATTCACCATTATATGTGTGGGTATGAACAAATCATAATGAAATGAGCACAGCGGAGACAATGCACTTGTTTTGAACAAAAATACATTTGAGCTTATATAAGCCTTATCATCTCCATGACGACGGCTTTGCCGGCTACATGGAGTTGTATTATTTGTGTCTAACCACAGCAACGTCTTCCAATTGAATTAAGCTGCACCTGTGCACATTATGGATGGAAATAATAGACTGAAAGCGACTGTTACAGTGAGCCATTTGTTGACTAGATGTGAGCATGAGAGCGAGTTTTTGTTGCTTGCTCACTGCAGAGAGTGAGTTTTTTTTCTCTCAGACAACTAAAATGGTTCGTTAATGAACAACAGTGCGAGACTAATTATCCGATAAACGAAAGTGATGGCGAGATAGCAAATGGTTCATTTTCGCAGTCTCATTTTACAAGGTGCGATGAGTGAAATGAGTAAAAGTTCTTGTTTTAAAACACCTCTGAGCTGCTTATTTTGCACGATCCACTCGCCACATTTTGAATAATCTCATTGCTCATTGCATGCTAATAGATAAGAGGTGGTTGCTTCCCCGAAACACCACCACACAGCACAAACTAATTAAAAACGCTCTCAAACCTGCTCGATGAAACGTTTTCCCGTTTTGTGTACCGGTGGGACATAATCTAAACGCCGTTTTTGTGGAAACAGCACCAGAGCTGAAATGCATACAAAGAATGTCAGTCGAGAACCAGCAGTAACACTCTCTCAGGCATCTCTCTGTACGCCGACTGCTCTGCTCTAATAATTGAACAATGTTATCCCAGCTCTGTCAATACATTTTTTAGAAGGATGACGGTCGTGTACCAAAAAATATTTATGGTTATTCCAGCAATTTGTAATATATATTTTATACTTATTATCACATTATAAATATATAAGATATATAATATTTGATCAGCGGCCTGGTATAATAAAATGCGACAAACGGAAACACAGAATTTATCAGGCCTGACTTAGCACTGTACTTTTTTTCCCCCATTTACATTGTAGTAAAATACTGTAAACTTTCAAATTCAGAGCTAAAATTTCAGAGCTAAGTACATCATATGTAAAGCAGTCTGATAATATACATCAATCAGGCATAACTTTAGGACCACCTTCCTAATATTGTGTAGGTCTCCCTTGAGCCTCCAAAACAGTTGTGACTCATCAGAGAATGGACATGGGCCTACTGAGGGTGTCCTGTGGTGTCTGGAAACACAATGTTGTTAGTGGGGGCCTTTGGGTCCTATGGGTTGAGGGGAGGGGCCTCTGTGGATCATCCCACAGATACTTGATCAGTTTGGGATCTAGTGAATTTGGAGGCCAGGTCAACACCTTGTGATGTTCTTCGTGTTTTTTTTTTTGAGGGTTAGGTTTTTTTTTACTTGTTTCTAAACTGTTTTGTGTGTGTGTGTGTGATGGCTGGGGGTGGTACATGTCTAAGTAACATCCACACGAATCCCAGGTCCAAAAGTTTCCCAGCAGAACATTGTATTGTCACAAGATGGTCAATGTTATTCACTTCTCCTGTCAGTGGTTTTAATTTTGTGGCTGACCGGTGTATATTGTCATGATGGCAAACATACGGACATCCGAATTCTTTTGCTCACTATGTGTGGCGATGCATCACTACCTTGCCAGCTACCTTGTCGCCTGCTTCGCTAAAGGTATTTTAGAAGTCACCCAACTTCTAATTTTTCAGGGGTCTGTTCTAAAAGATCCTGACCTTTCATTTCATGTGCAGGACAGAAGTTGAAGATTAAGTTGAAATGAAAGCGAGCCGTAAATAAATACTTCATTTAGTATTTCAAAATACTAAATGAGAGAGAGAATGGAGCCACACAGTGATTAAAGTAAGTTAAACAGAGGCCAGTACTAATACAAATATAATCAACTAAAAAAGCAAACAAAGCAAAATATAATACAGTAAACTCAACTATAACTCAACTGTTTCTTAGAATGACATCTTAGCTGCACATCAAACAGTGACAGGTGATATATAGGTTTCTAATAGCAGAAAAAAACATAATCTACAATTTACAAATTTAATTACAAACCAGCAACGATTAAAATCGTTCTTAAATTACTCTTATGGTCCAACACGGGTACTGTGGTTGCAGATAAAAGACACTTGGTGTGCTTGTCCATTTGATCTGACAAAAGGCCGAATATAATGTCAGTTAAACTGTTATGGAAATGTCCCTGTAACGATCGCTATAGCAACAGGATGTTCAACTGCACCAAACCAATGGTGGCAACGGAGACAACTCATGAATAAAGAAATTAAGAAATGCAACAGGAAGGGCCCCTTTGCAGTGCTGCAGTTGATTAAATCAGATTTAGCCATTACCTACAGCACACTGATTGTTCATCTAGTAAAGGAAAGTCAGCTCTGCAAGCTCTCCGGTGCCGACATTAAATATGACTACACAAGTTGACATCTTAACTAGAATTCAAACATCGCTGCTTTCTTTGGTTTCGTTACTCACGGCTGAGACAAGAATTTCACATGCCGTCAGAGATATCTCACAATATAAGGTGAAGGCTGTTTTACTAAAATAGACTCACGGTAACTGATAATACCATTACACATATTGTACTTTTTAAAGCACGTGTGGTCTGTTGGAATTAAACTAGCGGTGAACACACAGTCATAATATGTCCCAGTCATATTTTATGATACAGGCTGCATTGTCGCTATCATTTTAAGAATACCATGTCCAGAATGCTGTGAACATGCTGCAAATATTGTCGTATGTTATCACTTTTGTTATCTGACTGTTTATATGTTGTAATGCCTTTGCGGAGTAATTCTTTTTTTTAATCCAGACCACAATTCATGTATAAAAAATGCATCAAAAATATGAGTCAGTTACGCAATTAAATTTTCAAATAATAATTTCTGCCCTAATACTATAGTATAAACCGATCAGCCACAATAATAAAACCAGCGACAGTAGAAGTAAATAACATAGACCATCTTGCGACAATACAATGTTTTGCTGGGAAACTTTTGGACCTGGCATTCGTGTGGATGTTACCAGACCAGGCACCCCCACCCCATAGCAATGACACTCCTTGATGGCAGCAGCCATCCCCAGCA